>NC_141093.1:46561599-46669099 GCF_041138505.1 Cibotium barometz | reverse complement strand
TCTTAGCCTTTTTCGTGGGCAACTGGTCGTATTTTTCGGCTAGTTGTTGTCCTCGTGAGGTGGGATTTTAGACTTCTTGGTCATAGTGCGTGGCCATCTTAAGTTCATACTATTCACACCTCAACACCAAATCTTACATACACTCCACTTGACTATCACGTAACCGGCCCCCCGAAAAATTTATTTTTTGCTGCCGCAGCTACTTTTAGCTGCCGCGCAGCTACCGGTTATTTATCTTTATCACTCCACAACCGCACACCTGAAAAAACCCCTAAACCCTAAACCCTAAACCCTAAAACCCATAGCTTGCATGAGATGCTATTGAGCTTCTTTTACTTGTTTAGAGACCTCTACTTATCCGATTCGAGCGCCGTTTGTTGCATTGGGTTCTTCATGTCCTAAGCTTGCTTTTTCACAACAAAAGGCTGAATTATCCCACATGCAAAGAGGCAAAAGCTAGCCCTCCCTTCTCTACATAAGGGAGAGCTCTCATTCTTGTAATCTCAAACTTGGGTGTTCCACTGAAGAGCTCATTCTAGAGCGAAACTAGTTTGGAACTACACCCTCAAGTTAATACAAGAAATCGACTTTTTTAAGTCTTTTTTGTCTCTTAAATCAAATCAAATTTTGTCTTGTGTTTTGTGTATGTTAGGCACTTAGTCCTTTTTTGGGCAAGTAAAGTGTCTTTCTTGTGTGTGTGAGTAAGGCCATTGGTTTGGTGCTTAGTAAGAGGCACTTGGTCATTAATTTGGCTGGTTTAGTGTCTTTCTGCTGAGTATGCTCCTTCGATCTGGCATAATGTCATATTGCGTGGCATGCTAAGTGTCATTTCGATTGATGCACCTTCCCTTCCCCTTACCTTTATTTTTGAGGGCAACTAGTCGTTCTTTTGCGGCAAGTTGTTGTCCCCACGTCTTAGCCTTTGGTTTGGTGGACAACTAGTCGTTCTTTTGCGGCAAGTTGTTGTCCCCAAAATTTATTTTTTGCTACCGCTGCTACCTTTAGCTGCCGCAGCTACCGGTTATTTATCTTTATCACTCCACAACCGCACACCTGAAAAAACCCTAAACCCTAAACCCAAAACCCAAAACCCTAAACCCAAAACCCAAACCCTAAACCCTAAACCCTAAACCGGTTTGGTGCTTAGTAAGAGGCACTTGGTCATTAATTTGGCTGGTTTAGTGTCTTTCTGCTGAGTATGCTCCTTCGATCTGGCATAATGTCATATTGCGTGGCATGCTAAGTGTCATTTCGATTGATGCACCTTCCCTTCCCCTTACCTTTATTTTTGAGGGCAACTAGTCGTTCTTTTGCGGCAAGTTTGTTGTCCCCACGTCTTAGCCTTTGGTTTGGTGGACAACTAGTCGTTCTTTTGCGGCAAGTTGTTGTCCCCACATCTTAGCCTTTATTTGCGTGGGCAACTTGGTCGTATTTTTCGGCTAGCTGTTGTCCTCGTGAGGTGGGATTTTGGACTTCTTGGTCATAGTGCGTGGCCATCTTAAGTTCATACTATTCACACCTCAACACCATATCTTACATACACTTCACTTGACTATCACTTAACCGGCCCCCCGAAAAATTTATTTTTTGCTGCCGCAGCTACCGGTTATTTATCTTTATCACTCCACAACCGCACACCTGAAAAAACCCTAAACCCTAAACCCTAAACCCCTAACCCCTAGACCCTGAACCCTGAACCCTAAACCCTAAACCCCCGAAAAATTTATTTTTTGCTGCTTTGCTGCCGCAGCTACCTTTAGCTGCCGCAGCTATCGGTTATTTATCTTTTTCACTCCACAACCGCACACCTGAAAAAACCCCTAAACCCTAAACCTTTGCTATCATGGTGCTTTTGAACACTATCCCAGAGGTAACAAACGAAGGTCAAGACAGCCCTTCTACCAGCCAGGGAGCGTTTCAATTTGCTAGTGGAGAAAGAGAACGTGCTAAGCGGAGAATGGATGATTCTACAGATACTGCTAATGCACAAAACCAATACAGGTTTACACTTGGTGCTTCATCATCATCCTATGATGACCTTTTTGCTCTGCCTACTCTTCCCATCGCTCAACCTTCCCACCTTAAAGATTTCTTGAAGAAGTCTATCGAGGAGTACAAGAAGATGTTTTTAGCTTTTGAGAAAAGTCAAGCTTACCTCAAAAAGCTTAGAGAGCAAAGAGAAGAAGGCACCGTACCTAACAGTCTTCGACTCAAACCACCCCGCCTTACTGTGCAAGATGAACAAGGACAGGCCTTTCTCAATCAAACTCTACAAGATCTTTGTAAAAATTACAGGAGCAGCTGCTTGGAAGTCCTCATTGAAGCCCAAGCAAAGCTGGTAGAGAATCAAGAAAAGAAGCTAGATGCTTATGCCTCCACTTTTGAAGCCAGTCTCCAGGAAATCCTGAACCTCATGGCTGCTTTGGAACTCATGGACAGCCCACACGCTTTATGGGAAAACACCATGAAGACTTGGAAGAACAAGCTGCTCAAAGATTTCAAAACTGCCATAAATAATTTCAGGGTCTCTCATCTCCTTAACTCTAAGATCAAGCAAGCTGCTTTCACCAAGAGGAAAGCTGCACAGGATCAAGCCATGGGAGATGCAGAATCTCTTCCTACTGAACCCTCTATAGCCAAGCTAGTCAAAGAGCAAGTTCAGAAGCAAGTTCAAGCACAGATCAACAAGCTAAAGAAAAGTCTAGCAAATGACACAGGTGGGACAAACAAAAAACGGAAAGATAATCAACAAAAGAAAAGCCAGAACAATAGCCAGAACAACAACAAGAAGAAAACTAGAAGCAACCAAGCTTCTAAGAAAGGCAATCAACAGAAAGACCGGCAAAACAACCACCAAGGTAAGCAGCAGGGAAACAAGCCAAATAAAGGCAAGTCTACCCAGCCAAAAAACCAGCGGGGAAACCGGCAAGGGGGTGGAAATCAACCTCAAAGGAAGAAGACTTCCACCCCCTCCACTGCACAGCCCTTCCTCTTCTCGACAAGGCCGCAATACCCAGAAATCTGGTTCGGGACAGAAACAAAATCGGTAAAATTCACGAAGCAGATCCGCTCCACCGAGCCGATCTCGGTCTCGAAATCCCCGGCGTTAAGGCACCTCTTCTGGCTCCCTCTCCAAGATCCCGAGCGCTATGCTCTATTGCTTTTCTCTAGAAAGACCCCAACTGAGGTGGATCAACGTGTTTCAAACACTGCCATCCACAATCTCTCTCAGTACAAGCTTTCATTTAGCGAGAAAAAGCTTCTAGGACTTGGTTTGGGATATATTCCTCCGTCAAAGTTTCCGGATTCAACACATCTAACCAAAGACTATGATAATTTTGCAAGGCAACTTCGTCTTCGATGGTTTTTCAGAAATGCACCAGATAGACCTCTTCCTCCTTTTCGAGTTGCAAACCCGAATTGGAATCCTTCTAAAGTTTATCAGCCTCTGGAAGACATCATCAACACTGGAAGAGTCATACTTCAAAATTCAATCTCTTCATGTGAGCGACTTCCTCAGAACAAGCTTTCGCTTCATTTGAGAAGAGCCCTTAACAGATTGATAAAGAACCATAACATCATTATCAAGCCAGCAGATAAAAACCTTGGTTTGGTAATTCTTGATAAATCATGGTATCTTAATGAAGGTGATCGGCAACTTCTAGATCAACAGGTCTATCTCCCAGTCACCCAAGCTCCATTGAATGAACTGTTTGATAGGCTTGCCTGCATCTGTCAAAAGTCTAGTGTGCTCTCAAGGGATGAAGCAAAGTTTATTTTGCAGAAGCCAGAGCAAGGGTTCAGAGTTTGCTCTCTTTACTTCTTGCCCAAAATCCACAAACCTACAGTGGTCGGAAGGCCAATCTGCTCTTACAATGGCTTTGTTTTTGAGAATGCGTCTATATGGCTTCATCATAAGCTTTTCCCCATTCTCCTCCAACAAAAGCAACATCTAAAAGACTCCCTCACTCTGATTAAAGAGTTATCTGAGCTTCATCTACCACAAGAAATTATCCTCTTCACATTTGATGTGGAATCTCTGTACCCCAGTATTCCCACCAATGAAGGACTGCATGCCCTCAAGATGATGATACAGGGTGACTTCAACCATGTAGAGCTCAACCTCATCATGACAATTGCCTCTCTTATTCTCAAGAACCACTATCTTGAGTTTAATGGCACTTTTTGGCATCAAATCAGAGGCACTGCTATGGGGAGTAATTTTGCTGTTGTCTATGCCTGCCTTTTTCTATGTTATTTAGAAAACCTTCAAGAACAGGTACATCCCACAACAGAGCTACTCTACTACAAAAGATACATTGATGACGCTTTAGGTTTTTGGCATGGGTCTCACACCACTTTGCTTCAACATCTTAGCAACTATGCAATGGATCTTCAGGAGCATATCAAGATAACACATGTCATCTCCAATTCATCTGTGGATTTTTTGGACATTCACCTCTTCAAAGGTACTAATTTTCAAACCACAGGAAAGCTTTCTACTAGTTGTTTTCAGAAAGAGCTGAACAGGTATCAATACCTCCCTTTCTCTTCCTGGCACCCTAGTCATCAAAAGGAATCCTTCATCATTGGAGAACTTAAGCGTTATGTCATCAGGGAAAGCACGCTTCAAAGCTACATCAAGCTAAAGCTTTTGTTTTTCCAACGACTTCGAGGTAGAGGATATCCGGATTCTCTCCTTCGGAAAACTTTCAGCAAGATCAAGTACAATATGCGAACAGCTCTACTTCTAAAGGCTTCCAATCGAGAAACCTCTTCGAGTAAGCGGATCCCCCTAGTTCTTAAGCTCGACTACTCCAAGTACACCAAAGCTTTAAACTTGGGGGCCTCCCTAAACCCTAAACTTTTTCGGCTTTGCCAACAAAATCCCGAGCTGAAGCATATACCTAGACCTATGATTTGCTGGAGAAATCCAAGGAATCTGCGCTCCTATCTTGTTAGATCAAGGTTTCGAACCTCTAATTTGTAACTTTCTATTTTTAGTAACTACTATTTTTAGCGTGGACCCACCTTTGTAAAGCAACCCTTGGGAGCATCGGCTTAACAGCATATGAGACCTCCCATGCTTGGTTCTGCTATCGGGAAAACCCTCCACCTATTTTATGCATCTCTCTAGTCTTCTAGTTACCTTATGTAACTTATTCTTGCATGTAGAGTCAACATGTCCACTCTAGCCTAATGGTTAAGGCTTGTGACTCTAATGAAAGAGGTCATGAGTTCAAAACCCATAGCTTGCATGAGATGCTATTGAGCTTCTTTTACTTGTTTAGAGAGCTCTACTTATCCGATTCGAGCGCCGTTTGTTGCGTTGGGTTCTTCATGTCCTAAGCTTGCTTTTTCACAACAAAAGGCTGAATTATCCCACATGCAAAGAGGCAAAAGCTAGCCCTCCCTTCTCTACATAAGGGAGAGCTCTCATTCTTGTAATCTCAAACTTGGGTGTTCCACTGAAGAGCTCACTCTAGAGCGAAACTAGTTTGGAACTACACCCTCAAGTTAATACAAGAAATCGACTTTTTTAAGTCTTTTTTGTCTCTTAAATCAAATCAAATTTTGTCTTGTGTTTTGTGTATGTTAGGCACTTAGTCCTTTTTTGGGCGAGTAAAGTGTCTTTCTTGTGTGTGTGAGTAAGGCCATTGGTTTGGTGCTTAGCAAGAGGCACTTGGTCATTAATTTGGCTGGTTTAGTGTCTTTCTGCTGAGTATGCTCCTTCGATCTGGCATAATGTCATATTGCGTGGCATGCTAAGTGTCATTTCGATTGATGCACCTTCCCTTCCCCTTACCTTTATTTTTGAGGGCAACTAGTCGTTCTTTTGCGGCAAGTTGTTGTCCCCATGTCTTAGCCTTTGGTTTGGTGGACAACTAGTCGTTCTTTTGCGGCAAGTTGTTGTCCCCACATCTTAGCCTTTAGTTTGCGTGGGCAACTGGTCGTATTTTTCGGCTAGCTTTTGTCCTCGTGAGGTGGGATTTTGGACTTCTTGGTCATAGTGCGTGGCCATCTTAAGTTCATACTATTCACACCTCAACACCATATCTTACATACACTCCACTTGACTATCACGTAACCGGCCCCCCGAAAAATTTATTTTTTGCTGCCGCAGCTACTCTTAGCTGCCGCAGCTACCGGTTATTTATCTTTATCACTCCACAACCGCACACCTGAAAAAATCCCTAAACCCTAAACCCTAAACCCTAAACCCTAAACCCTAACCGTAAACCCTAAACCGTAAACCCTTCTGACCTAACACGCTAAAACGCTAAACGCTAAACGCTAAACCCTAGACCCTAAACCCTAAACCCTAAGCCCTAAAACCCTAAGCCCTAAGCCCTAAACCCTAAACCCTAAACCGATTGCTGCTGTTCACGACGGCGTCTCCCTAAGCGCCTTCTGTTCACCGTGGAGTCTCCTTAAGCACCTTCTGGTGTTGGTTCTGGCTCACCAAACAGCAATTCTGCACGCGCGAAAAACAGCAATTCTGCGCGCGCGAAAAATACGTCCTCCCATCATTTTTTGGCGATTTCTACGCGACGAGGTGGATCGAGACGCTGCGTAGCAGCACCACGCTGTGAAGCAGCGTCGCTGCGCAGCAGCGCCGCAGCAGCGCCACTGCGTTGCGTCTCCTTAAGCACCTTCTGTTCACCGTGGAGTCTCCCTAAGCGCCTTCTGTTCACGACGGCGTCTCCCTAAGCGCCTTCTGTTCACCGTGGAGTCTCCTTAAGCACCTTCTGTTCACCGTGGAGTCTCGTTAAGCAGCTTCTGGTATTGGTTCTGGCTCACCAAACAGCAATTCTGCGTGCGCGAAAAATACGTCCTCCCATCATTGTTTGGCGATTCTGTTCACCGCAGGGAAGCATGTCCTTCAGCAAGCATTTCAGAGAGTATGTAACATAACCGGCCCCCCGAAAAATAATTTTTTTGCTGCCCGCAGCTACCTTTATCTGCTAAACCCTAAACCCTAAACCCTAAACCCGAAACCCTAAATCCTAAAAACCCTAAAAAACCCTAAACCCTAAACCCTAAACCCTAAACCGAACCCCAAAACCCTAAACCGAAACCCCTAAACCCTAACCCTAAACCCTAACCCCGAAACCCGAACCCCGAAACCCTAACCCCGAACCCCGAAACTCGAAACCCGAAACCCTAAACCCTAAACCCTAAACCCTAAAACCCTACAACCTAAACCCTGAACCCTAAACCCGAACCCTAAGCCCTAAGCCCTAAGCCCTAAGCCCTAAACCCTAAGCCCTAAACCCCTAAAAACCCTAAACCCTAAACCCCAAACCCTAAACCCCAAAACCCTAAATCCTAAAGCCTAAACCTGAAGACTACAACTTTGTCTTCCCCAATTTGGCTTGCAAACTCATTCGGATCGCAAAAGGTGCATGGTTTCTCTCAAGGTGATTTGTGTCATTTGCTTGTTGTGTTGAGAACTCTTATGTATTGATTTGTTGCATAAGTAATTCATTGTAAGAGGTTGGTACAATGAGAGCCTGGGATCTCATAACCCTAAGAGAATGCAAAGGTCACAACAATATCAAGCCTAAGTGTTGGGTCTTCATTCTCCTTCAAGTTGTACATAATCATATAAGAAAATTGTCAAGACATAGTCGACCTCTAGATGGTTGACTATTATGATAACAAATATCATAGTCGACCTCTAGATGGTTGACTATTATGATAACAAATATCATATTATCTTGTTCTCCAAGTGGCAAATTGTTATACATACTAGGGTGTTCCATTCCAAGAATGACTCATTCATCAGTATGAAATGATACAAGCCAAGA
This sequence comes from Cibotium barometz, assembly GCF_041138505.1. Lineage (NCBI taxonomy): Eukaryota > Viridiplantae > Streptophyta > Polypodiopsida > Cyatheales > Cibotiaceae > Cibotium > Cibotium barometz. The sequence continues at coordinate 46,661,288 of NC_141093.1, read as the reverse complement.
AATTGAGCTATAATTGGTTAGGAAATCTCATAAGAGATGTAGAAGACGGTGGGGACAAGGGGGCCCCATGGTCAAAACACATGAAGCACTTCAAGTCAAATGCCAAGAAGTGAAACACAAGCACAAAACAATGGTTATCTAGTCAAGCAAGGGAAAATACAACTACACAAACTTCACCCCTTGACTCACTCAATTGCTTACCACTTGATGATAGATTCACCTATACATTATACTGATCCTATATTAGTGCATCCAACACAATTGTAGAAGTGGGCCAGGAAAACATTCAGTGAAATAGAGGACCCACACAAGCACGTGATGAGGTTCAAGTAGGTTTTTCATATGGAGGGAGTAATAGACTTCTATAGCCAATTTGAGGGATAAGATGCTCTCATGGTTCCAAACTCTAAATCAAGAGGATTTTCAAGATTTTGTTGCCCTATCAGATGAGTTCATTAGCCAATTTACTCAATGAGGCATCAAAAATGATATTTTCAACTTGATTCACCAATTCAAACAAGGGTCCAATGAATTTGTCAAAGATGCTACATACTATAACTTATATCACAAGATGTCTTATAGCTGAACACCCAACCCAACGGAATCTAGTTTCAATATTCTTGGATGGGATGGTAAATAAACACCTCAAAATATATGTATACAAAAAAATATGTGCTACTCTAGATCAATGCATTTGGGAAGCTAAGGATGTAGTGGACAACATGGAATCTTACTATGACCAAGAGATGGATCTAGAGATTAAGTCCAAAAGTGATCCAACATAAAGTGATGGGAACAAACCCACACCAATAAACGTGGACATCAAGGATTTTATATTCACGTGATCACAGGGTTTTTTTTGTTAATTAATAACACTTGTGAATATGTTAATAACATGTTCCCATGTTAACATATTCACAAAATGACATATGATCTGGAACCTAAAGATAAAAAATACCTTGGGTTTTATAAGCAGAACTTGTTTCAAAAGGTTGTTTCTCAAATTGTGTGAATATGAGATGTGATCACAAATTTTAACTTGTTAGTAACACATTCTGTTCACATATTCATGCAATTGTGATCATGTTAACATAGTCCATGATGGACATTCTAAGTGATTTGATCCTCTAGAAGTTGAGAGAATCAATCAAAAGATCAGATCACACAAACTCGTGGGCAAAATCAGAATGAAATGGGCCAACTCTTCAATGAAAATTATGGGCTAGTACCTCAAAGATAAAATAAACCAAGGCCCATAAATCCTTTGGTTCCATATTATCAACTACTTCCAATGCCTAGGCATCAACAAGTTAGTGGCATAGAAGTCAACAAGGAGCATGCTCTATGATAGACTAGAGATGTTGCTTATATGTGCAACCAATGCCACATCATAGAGAAGTAAGAATTGATGCTGCTCAACTTCTAAGAGACATAAGTCAGTCATCTCAATTTCCAATCATTAAGTGCCCCACAAATTCTATTTTTGATTAATGACACCATATAAATGGAAACACACTATTATTCATTGCTAATGGTGGAGTCAAATGCCGAGGGAGTAGCAGATCAGAACCTCTCCTAGACAACAAATTGTGAAAGTTTGTACTTTCTATAGAGACAACACAATATGGTTGACTTCCCTTATACAAAGGTTCAAAGAGGTTTCTATGATGACTATGCTATAAAGGACTTGTTTGTGGATTGTCTTAGAAATCCTACTCTTAGAGAGAAGTCTGTCAAGTCAGTAGGGGTGAACACATCAATTAGTTCCTTGGAACATGAGGAAAAGGTGCCAATAATCATTGTAACTCACTCACAAGCCTTGAAAGATGCTAAATATTAGGGCAAAAAATAGAGAGAAATCTGGGGAGAGCTCAAGCCAAAAGCAACAAAGAGCAAACGTAACTCGTGGAAAGCAAGAAAGGCTAGATACAAAGCCCACAGGCAGCTTAGTATTTGTAGTAGACAAGGTTTTTGACCCTTAAAGGCAATGCTTGAAGCCAGTAGGCCAAACACAAAAGGAATGTTGGAGGGAATATCCTGATCATACCCTTGAAACACATCCACTTAGTCAAAGATATCCAAGCTTTGATAGAGAAGACAAATATGTACCCACCTCCCGATTCAAAACAAAGCATAAATGTGGTTAAGAATCGTGATGTCAAACATGTTTGAATAGAGGGAGGAAGTGCCACAAGTTACACTATCGCAAGAACAAGACCCAACCATAGTATCAGAAGTCAATGCAAAAAGGCTTGAGGAACTATGGAATGAGGTTTGTGAGGGGAAAGATGATAGTATAACTCTAGACATTGCACTGTTTCTAGAATTTGATGCAAATGAACATAATGCATAGAAGTGGGATCTAGAGATGGATGTGTAGGTTTGGACAAATATGAGGGCTCAAAAGTTGCTTCTATAAGAACCTTGCCATCCTATCTAGGTAGATACGAGAGTTCATCAATCATCATCAATCATCAAGAAGCTTCCCTCAATGTGGGAATTAAAGACAGGTGCACCCAACATGATAGGCGTTCAAGAGATGCTAGAAATTCCTATCAAATGCAGTTTGAAGCTAGTAGATCTCTTGAAGGTTGAGCCAAAATTGTGGCCAGAAATGGGAAAAAGCTTCAACAAAATGGGACTTTACTACTATGACATCCCTTCTTTGGCAAAGGAAGTGGAAAGTCAAGGCAGCAAGGAAGTCAAAAACTAATTCCCATAAACAAAGTCAGTGACTATTGTAAAGGAGAAGAAGGAACCATCATTTGATTGGTATCAAATGACAGGTGCAATGGATGTATGTGACTATGAACAAACTGGTGATGCAGCAAATAAAACTCAAAGAGATAGAGACAAGAAAATGGTACATGAGGTGGAAGTACATTTTAAAATTACAAGGACAATGATGGTGGATTAGATCCATGCATGATGGTTCACCTTGGCACTACCCACATATCTCAGTATGTTCTGCTAGAGTTATACAAAGAGGCGAGCAGGTTTCTCTGAGAGCAAACAAGAAAAGTGAGCAAATCCCTGATAGGAATGATATGTATGTATGTGTGTGTGTACATACATATGTATGTATGTATGTATATGTGTGTGTATATATATGTATGTATGTATGTATATACGTGTATATATATGTATATATGTATGTATGTATGTATATGTATATCTATGTATATATATGTGTGTGTGTGTGTGTGTACATATATATATGTACACACACTCTTTCAACCTCTCCCTTTCCTTCTCCCTCTCCCCCTCTCTCTCTCTCTCTCTCACACACACACACACACACACACACACACACAACCACACACACTACTCTCTCACTCTCTCTTACACACTCTACTCTCTCTCTCTCTCTCACACACACACAAGCACACACACACACACGCTCTACTTACTCACACCACAATGCCAACACAAACTCTACTCACTCATACCACTCTTTCTCTCTCTCTCTCTCTCTCTCTCTCTCTCTCACACACACACACACACACACACACACACACGCATGCACACACACATACACACACACACGCATGCTCACACACATACACACACACACACACGCACACCATACACAAACACAATGAAAAAAATGAGTTCGCACCGTATAGACCCCCAAGAACCCTTTTTTTTTCAATTTTGCTTTTTGAAAAATAGAATTCCCCATGCCCGTGGGAGTCCGTGGTGTTGGCGCGCAGACTCCCAGGGGTAGGCAGCAAAAATTCGTATTTTTAAAAAAAATTATTGAAAAATAAAACTATGCCACGGGGAGTCATGCCTGTGCACTCCCTCCCATTGACATGTTTTTTTTCCTTTTTTTAATTACGTGTGTGTGTAAGAGAGAGAGAGAGAGAGAGAGAGAGAGAGAGAGAGAGAGAGAGAGAGAGAGAGAGAGAGAGAGAGAGAGAGAGAGGGAGAGTATATACTTCTATATACACACACACACATAAACATACATACATATGCACATATATATATATATACACACACACATACACACACATACATACATACATACATACACACACACACATATACTTATACACACACACACACACACACACACACATATATATATATACATATACACATACATACATACACACACACATATATATACATAATACACACATACACACATATATATACATAATACACACATATATATACATAATACACACACATATATATACATATATATATACATACATACATACATACATACATACATACATACATACATATATATATACCTATACACACACATATATATATACATACATACATACATACATGCATATATACATGCATACATACATACTTATTTGACAAAAAAAATTGATTTCACTATTGAAATATGTAAATTTTTTCTTGTCTTATCTTGGAATTTGGTATCACGTAATTTTCTTTGCTCTATCATTGAAAATGCTCATTTTGGTAAATTCAACAATGCCTCACAACTCCATGGCATATGAAGTTTTCAAACACCCAGATGGAGTACAGATCATTTGAACAAATGTGATAATAATGGAATCCTCTCAAGAGAAGGTCAATACACTAGGATATGCGGACATCCCAATGTCTGCTGATGATATTAAGTGCATTCATAAATTCTATATCCTGCTACCACACACGTCTATTGTGGAAGTTATTCAAGGAAACATGTGGCACAAAGAGTATAATGTATATATAGATTGGGAGCAAGATAGCATCTCATTTAGTAGTGGAATACAAAGATCTTATGTCGAGTTTGCTCTAAGATACACATATCACTGTTGCTGGAAGAGATAGAAGAAGACAACAACATTTTAGTTGAAGAGAAAGAGTCTATATTCCCACACTTTAGGAAGCTACAAGATGACACCAACAACAAGGAGGTCATGTCTACATCCTGAGCATCCATGTCAACCAAGGTTTCTTAAGTGTGGGTACAAAAGAGGTCCCATACTAAAACAATGCCAATTCTAACTTCTTCAACACCCATAGCTCCAGAAGAGGCGTTGAATCTAATCTTAGTGCCAAAAGTCAAGGAAAATATAATAGAAGCAACCGAGGCTTCAATCACCACACCTTCACTAACAAAGGCCAAGGCTACAACTAGAAGACAAGTTTTAGTATAAAAGAAGCCCACTAGAGAAGAACCATGGGAAATTTGGATTGCCAAATCTACCCAAAGGTCAACCCAACCTCAAAATAACATACAAATAAAGCCTCGTCAACCACAAAAAAATCATAAATCTCAACGCAAGATGTGAAAGCCCACTTACATAAAAAAGGGTGCCAAACAGAGCAATCATAGAAAGCCCAATGTCATGACTATTTGGGGTTTGAGAAATATTATCCAAGGATAGCAGGAACAACCAATGATATGGACTATAAAGAGGAATCAAGTACTTACTCAAAAAGTCCTTACTTCCCTTATGAGGTATACCCGACGTGCACAAGAAAATCCTATGTACATCCAACATACAACCCAAATCAAGGTTCCTAAAAAGCTTATCCAAGTACAACTAGATGGTGAACTAATGTGGATACCAAAATGTCACCAACAAAAATCACAAGATTACTTGGGAAATCAAGGGCAAAAGGATCCCTCCAAGGCAAAGAAACGACCAACAAAAGAGACATAGGTGATATAGGTTTGGAGACCCAAACAAGCAAAAAGGTCTTCTTTGAAGATGGGTCCTAAAACCTTGATAACGTGAGTCCACAACAACTCCAACAATGGTCACCATCAAGAAGATTTTGGTCTCCAAGAATACATGGTATGTAATCTTCTAAAATATACCTCACCATCAAAAGCCCATGAGTATATTTCTCATGACCCCATCTAGCACAACATGTTGTTATAAGGCATATTCTATGATATCATATTATAGGGCCACATTACATAGCCATACATAGATACTTATGTTGTCTTACATAGATTGGGATATTGGGTAGCTTAGATTCACTCCAACTGCATTAGATTAACTTTTTTGTATAGGATTTGTATATCATGTGAACTTTGGCACCGATAGATTAGTTGCATCTAGGCCATTGTGCCTTGGGTGATCTCCTAATATTTGCACCACTGCTTCCGTGCACTAGTCGTCTCAATAGGTCAACTACATCTTCAATAGACATTTATGTTTACTATAGTTCTTGCTAGATGTGACATCTATTGTGGTTTTCTATAAAACATCATGTGTACTTGAAATGTTGCAAGCTCCTATCGCAAAAGTTTTTATCTTCAAACAATTTCCTTCCTGCGTAAAAAGATGAGTTGAAGAAGATGATTGCCAAACTTGGACTAGACTAGAACACAATATATGCATGTCCCAACAGTTGTATTTTGTATATAGGTGAGTATATGAACAAAGGGAGATGCCCAAAATGTGAAACATCTCATGATAAATATGCAAGAGAAATGATCCCTCATAAGGTGCTATAGCATTGTCCATTGACTCCTTGTATACAGCATAAATTTTGGGCCTCGAACTTAGCAAGACTTATGGATTGGGAAACAAAGAATGTAAGTACAAATGGTGTCATGCAAAGTCCCTTTGATCGGATTGTCTTGCCTTCAAGCATATCAATTCAAAGTGGCCAAAATTTGAACAAGAGTCATGAAAAATTAAGAAGGGTATTGCCTTGGATGGTATGAATCTACTCTCCATGCATTTGAGTAAATGGTTTACGTGGCTAGTAGTTCTTGTTAAACTATAACTTGACACCACTCATTTGCTTCAAGAAACAACACTTAATTTGTTCTCTCATAATCCCAAGAAAATGCCAAGTTAAATTTATTTTGCTCCTCTTATTGATGAATCTCCTATAGTTATGGAGAGACATAAAAGTGCTTGAAAGTTGACATGTCAAAACAAAACAACAATAGAATATTTCAAGTTTGTGGATTTCTAGCATGGACTATACATGACTTTCCTGGCTATGGATTCAAGTACACCTTCGTGAATTAAGTAGCACATGCACAAGTATTCATTTCAATTTATTTTTTCATGCTCAATTTTATTTATCTATAGGGTTATCAACAAAGGGAATTATAAAGTTTGTCCCTTGTGCATTGATTGGTTGAAATCTATGTATAGTAAGTATCTCAACAGAAACATATATCTTTAACATAGGCAATTCTTGCTTGAAGATCACCCACTACATAGAAGAACACAAGCTAGACATTTCAAAGGAAAGGTCAAGAGCACACGATATCTAGTACCAATGATGCATATATATTGGTACAAAAAGTGGACAAAATGACCTATCACAACAATCCATAGTCAGAGATTGCAAGAGTAAAGATGATGAGTGTGCTCGAGGGAAAAGTACTCTAGCTTACTCTATCTATATATAGTTTTGTCTAGAGTATTGGAAGGATCTAAAGATTTGTCATCTTCTTGATCCTATGCATATATTCAAGAATGTGTCACACTCTTTATGGAAACATCTTATTGGTTTGAAGGACACAAAGTAAGCCAAAAATGACTTCAAAAAGAGAAATTTCAAGCGTAACTTAGGGCCTCTGACAAGATGGGTAGAAAAGAGCATGCACATACACCATGGGCATTACACCCATGGAGATTAATACAATCAATTGGCAGATATGGTCTATCCAAAAACCCAAAAAATATTTTTCCTCATTGTAGAACATATCTATTGTGGATGACATGAGTCTTTCCAACTTGAAAACACATGACTGCTAGCATAATTTCATCAAGGTAACTCTTACTTTTTTTATTGCTAATTATTGTTGTCTTAGGGAGTCTTCTAGCTTTATTGTAAAATGGGCTTATGTAGCATGGCCTCCCTCTTGTCATTAATGGCTTTTTTATGAGTGGTAGTTGGGAAGTTATAAATTGCTTAGGGAAACGTGCAGAGTACATCTATACTTTGCACATGCCTATGTATATGATTTGAACAATATCACATGATGTTGATCTATTTTTACAAATGGATCACATCTTAGGAGATAGATATTTTGTAAATATTGCAAAAGAAAAGGGAGTGTATTGATCTCCTTCTTTGATGGAGAAGGAGATACCAACTTCTTTTTTTGATATTCAAGTCCACTTGCTCATCCATTAGGTGGATGTGATATTGCATGTTTTGTTAGCACTCACTTGATGTTTTGGATAGAGATATTCATGGGGCTTTTGAAGGGGCCTGTTTGCCAAAGAGCTTGTTAGAACTTACTAGATGTTTTGGGTAGAGATATTCATGGGACGTTTGAAGGGGCTTGTTTGCCAAAGACCCCACCAATGAGAGAGTTCAATGATGTCAGCGGAATGGGTACTTGGAGAGTGCATGTACTACCTTGTTGAGTACCTTGAGTGTGCTGATGAGGATGCTCCTCATGGATGGGTAGTAGAGATGAGCCTACTAAACTATCAAATGAGGTGTCTATGACAAGAAAGGTCTCATATGAACTTGTCTACATTTGTTGCTTACAACTCACAGTTTATGGAAAAATCTATTGAAGAGTACCATGAAGTAGTTTGCAATGCATAAGGAAGATGAAGAGGTGGAAAATATTATCTAGCCATATTGGAATGGAATCATGGAAGGGGAAAACATGAGCAATGAGTAGAGAGAGATTGGGCTTGGTTGTGATAACAATTATTTCTTTCATGTATCTATATTAAGTTGTATGCAATTTTAGTGATGTCACTTAAAGTTCACATATTTGACTCTTGCACTTTTAGAGACATGTGTACAATAATATGTAGGCCTATGGTCAACATCTATGAGTCAGCAAAATTGATATACTCTATCAAACTCAATATTCTTTCATTGTCTCATCTTTTAGAAAACAATCATGTGCAAGTTCAAAATTGATACACTCTATCAAACTCAAGATTCTTTCATTGTCTCATCTTGTAGGAAATAATCATGTGCAAGTGCATGAGGTGCAAATCTTGTTAAAGATGAGCTAGGCTATGTGGGAACCATAGTTGGTATTTATGAACTGGGCTATTGTATTTGCAAGAGGGTAATTTTTGACAAATATAGTTGACATTCTTTCTTCAAAAAACTTATAATTCTTGTATGTTAACATGTTGTATTGAAGGTTGATTGGTTCTGTAATGAGTACAAAGGGGTTGGAGCCAAAATGAGATAAGATCCCTATGGTTTTTGGTCAATTGACTCTTCAAAGCCATTATAGACAACATGGGAACCATACATATTCTTAGCACACTGTGAGCAAGCTTTCTTCTATGCTACCCCAAATTCTCAAAGCCAATGCATACAAGTTATACCTATCAATCCTTGAGAGGAGGATGGGTGTTTAACACCACCTACAAGGAGGCAGGCCAAGAGAGTCTAGAAGAGGATGATGTAACTTCTATAGAGCCTCATCAACTTACAACATCAGCACAACATAACTATCAGGAAGGCAAAGAGAGTGAAAATGATGCAATGGATGATGAGATGGAGGATCGTGCTTTAAAGCTAGAATTTGAGGCCCTTTGTTACCATATTATAGTAGTGATGTGTGTGAACACACTTAGGACCGCCGGGGCACTTTTTCCCTCACTAGGAGGTTTTTTCCCCCATGCATTGTATATACGCCCATTATCTTCTAGGGCTGGTTATCTTTCATTTTTGGCACTCATAATACACTACTGTGTTGTGCTCAACCTTTCTCATCTTCTTGAAGTTGTGTGTGCATTCCTGCAACCCTAATTCCAACAATTGGTATCAGAGCAGGCTTCCTCCTCCCGGGCAGCATCACCGGCACCTGCCGCTTCATCTCCTCCGATTGCGACGAGGTTTCACGAGCGTCTGCAGGTTAGTATATGCCGTGGGTGAGCCCGTAGGGCTCGATCGTTTCAGAATTTTGATCTGAAGTCATTTCGCCCTCCGTTTTTGCATTCCAAGTACTGCGCAGGCAAAATCGTCCTACTGTGCAGATTTTCTGTCAAGATTAAAATCTGCAGGACAGGTGCCCATTCGTCTGTCTTGGGCTGTGCTACATAGCACAGGTCGATTTTATACAGGTTTACCTCTTACAGACAGCATTTACATCTAGTAGTACAGTCATTGGCCATGGCTGACAACAATGATGTATTCCGCATGTTGGCTGCTGAGGATAAGTTGGATGGCACCAATTATCCATTGTGGGCATATATGATGCGACATGTATTGGTAGCAAAGGGGTTATGGAACATTGTGCAGGGTATTGATGCACGTCCTATTGTGGCTGGGAATGCTGCAAACACATCAGAAACAGGTACTGTTGATGATGGTGCAGGCACAAGTGCTGTAGCAGCTGTTCGAGAACCACCACTTTCAGCAGAGCAGATTCGTTGGGATGGTAGAGATGCGCAGGCTCATGCCTTGATTGCGCTGTCTGTCAAACGTACCATTATCCCACATATTCGCTCCTGCAGGACTTCTAAGGATGCTTGGGATGTACTTGCCACATTGTATCAGGCAAGAAATGAGGCTCGTGTTGCTTATCTCCGAAAACAGTTGGAGAGTGAGCATATGAACGAAGGTGATTCTATGGATAGCTTTTTGACAAAGATCAAGGATTTCAAAGAGCAGCTCATTTCTGCAGATGAAATCCTGTCAGACAGTTCACTTGTGCAGACTGTTTTGAATGGTCTACCAGATTCTTATCAGGGTTTTGCTTCCACTCTTCGCTTGATGATGAAAGGCAATCCCAATGCCTTATCATTTGAGGAGTTAGTTTCTGTTTTGCTGCAAGAAGACCAGTCAAGGCAAAACAGGAATATTATGCGTGTCGCAGATCAAGCTTTCGTTGCTAGTCAGAGAAGCGGGAAAGGTAAAGCTGGCTTTTCTTCTAGTAAGCAGAAATCTGCAAATGCTACGCAACCAAAGAAGGAAGACAAAGATGAGAAGAAGGGTGACAAACAGAAGACATTTTGCAAGTACTGTAAGGGAAATGATCATGTCATCAAAGCGTGTCCTAAGCTGGCTGCGAAAGAGGCTAAGAAGAAAGAGGCTGGTATGGCTGTTGCAGATGCCTCTCCTTCTAACAATGAATCTGCTAATGTTGTGCTAGATACAGAATGGGCATTCAATGCGCAGTGCAGTTATGACCCATCTTTGCATGACACATGTATGTCTGCAGTAGATTCAGATGTATGGTACTTTGACAGTGGTGCCACTAAGCATATCACCTCGCAGCGCAGTTTATTCACTTTCCTTGAGTCTGCTCCCACAGGGAATACTGTCACTTGTGCCAATAACTCCTCTTATCCCGTTGAAGGAGTTGGACAGATTGTGCTGAATGTTGCAAATGGCAACACCTTTACACTTTTTGATGCATTGTATGTGCCAGGGATCAAAAAGAATCTGCTGTCAGTCTCCGCATTTGCCAAAACAGGTTTGGTTGTAAAATTTGTGGATGACAGATGTACTGTTCATGATCTCTCTTGTGGTGACAACATTGTAGCATCTGGTTCACTATGTCGAGGGCTGTATAAGCTCAATATGGATGGCAAATGTGTAGAGGATTCAGCATGTGCTATTATGGATACGCAGGCTATTTCAGATGCAAAACTGTGGCATGCACGTTTTGGTCATCTGAATTTTGCAAGTTTGCTGCGCCTGCAGAAATCTGAAATGGTGTCTTCTTTGCCTAAGCTTGAGGCACCTGTCAAGCATGTTTGTGAGGGCTGCATATTGGGTAAAATGCAGCGTGCTTCCTTTCCCAAAGATGGATCAGTGAGAGCTGAACGCAGATTGCAGCTTGTTCACAGTGATGTTTGTGGTCCCATGCAAACTCCATCATTTGGAAACTACCTTTACTTCGTGACTTTCATTGATGATTTTACCAGGCATGCATGGGTATATCCTTTGAAGGCAAAGTCCGAAGTGTTTTTGTGCTTCAAACAGTTTTTGGTTATGGCTGAAAATGTGTCAGAAAGTAAGATGGGCACCCTCCGTTCAGATCGAGGGGGGGAGTATATGTCTTCAGAATTTAATGCATTTCTGGCTGAGCGTGGGATAAAACACCAATGTACAGTGCCGTATACACCACAGCAAAATGGTGTGGCTGAGAGAAAAAACAGGTCTCTCATGGAAATGGCAAGATGTATGGTTAAGAGTCAAAGTCTACCACATGGTTTTTGGCTTGAGGCTGTCATGTGTGCCACTTATGTACTAAACAGGTGTCCCACCAAAGCATTACAGGTTGTCACTCCATATGAGGCTTGGCATGGCCGCAAGCCATCTGTTGGCCATTTACGTGTTTTTGGTTGCCTGGCATATGCATTAGTGCCTGTGCAACATCGCAGAAAATTGGATGACAAAGCTGTCAAATGTATTTTTGTTGGATATAGTGCTGAGAGCAAAGGCTATCGTTTGTATCATCCACAGACAAAGCGCATTTTGGTTAGCCGTGATGTTGTATTTGTGGAAGATGCAGTTCAGCCCTTGGTTTCATGTACTAAGGAGACAGATATCAGCTCACGTGATGTCTATGATACATTGTTACCTCTTTTCAGTGGTGCACAGTCAAGTGCAATACCTCATGAGGCAGTTTTTCAGCCTATGCAGGTTTTAAATGATGGCACAGATCAGCCTATATCTGATGCAGATGTGCATGATGCACTTGAGGATGAGAGACAAGAGATTGAGGGCTCTAGGAATATGCCTAGATGGCTGGTGCAGACTTTGCGTGACAGCAAGTTGGATGCCCCTTTGTCTAGTCGCACTCGTTCTGGCTCTCATGGTGCCTCTTATGCGTCAGATTGTTATGCATTGGCTGTTTCTAGTATGTGCGATGAAAGTGAGCCTGTTTCATTTGATGAGGCACAAAGTTCAGAAAATTGGATGGCTGCTATGCAAGCAGAATACGATGCTATTATGAAGAATGGTACATGGTCTTTATGTGACTTGCCCCCTGGCAAGAAGGCCATTGGCACTAAGTGGGTATACAAATTGAAGCGTAAGCCTGATGGCACAGTGGATCGCCATAAGGCTAGGCTTGTTGCAAAAGGTTATGCTCAAGAGAAGGGCATTGATTTTGATGAGACTTTTGCTCCCACATGTCGTATGACCACTGTTCGTAGCATCTGTGCATTAGCAGCTCATAATGGTTGGAATGTACATCAGCTGGACATAAAGACTGCGTTCTTAAATGGAGATTTGCATGAGGAGGTGTATGTATCGCAGCCTCGTGGTTTTGTTCAAAGAGGGCAGGAAAACAAAGTGTGCAGGTTAAAAAAAGGCTTTATATGGTTTAAAGCAAGCTCCACGAGCTTGGTATGAAAAAATACATGCATATTTGACTGCACATGGGTTTCAGAATAGTCCAACAGAAAGCACTTTGTATGTTAAACGTGTGGATGGTGTACATCTAATCATTGCTCTCTATGTCGATGACATGCTGCTCACAGGACCAAATGAGAGTCATATTGCTGATTTTAAGGCTGATTTGAATGCCTCTTTTGAGATGTCAGATTTGGGGCATTTGCATCATTATTTGGGGATACAATTTAAGCAGTGTGATGGAGGTATTGCTTTGTGTCAGACAAAGTATATTGAAACATTGTTGCGGAGATTTGGCCTTGAAGACTGCAAGCCTATTGCTACTCCAATGGAGACAGGTTTGAAGTTGAGTCTTCATGATGCTGGAGATCACTTTGATGTCACACTCTATCAGACAGCTGTTGGTTGCCTCATTTATGTATGCATTACGAGGCCAGACATTCAGTTTGCAGTCTCACAGGTGAGCAGATTTATGCATAGCCCAGGCATTAAGCATTGGCAGGCAGTGAAGCGTATCTTTCGCTATTTGAGTGGTACTCGGCATCTTGGGTTGTTTTATCCCAAGGGGGGATCATTGCCGCCAGATTTACATGCTTTTTCAGATTCTGACTGGGCTGGTTGTTATGACACACGCGTGTCCACGAGTGGTTTTTGCTTCATGCTTGGAAGCTCATGCATATCATGGTTGAGCAAGAAGCAGCCTACTGTGGCCACTTCTAGTTGTGAAGCTGAGTACAGGGCAGCTTTCACAGCTACGGTTGAGTGTGTGTGGCTCAGACGCCTTATGGCTGATTTGGGTGTTGGGCAGCCATTTGCCACCACCCTCTTCACTGACAGTCAGAGCGCATTGGCAGTTGCGCGGAACCCAGTGTTCCATGCTCGTACGAAGCACATTGAGGTGCACTACCATTATGTCAGGGAGAGACTCTCTGCAGGAGAGATCAGTTTGGCTTATGTGCCAACACAGGATAACCTTGCAGACCTTTTCACAAAGGCTCTGCCTCGTGAGAAGTTCGAAGCTTTTCGCAAAGCTTTGGGCTTACTCCCTTTTGTGGATTCGTCCACATAGCTAGACACTTCCCTATACATGAGTGCTAGCTCTTGTTCACCTCATCACTCCAGGGGGGATTTGTTACCATATTATAGTAGTGATGTGTGTGAACACACTTAGGACCGCCGGGGCACTTTTTCCCTCACTAGGAGGTTTTTTCCCCCGTGCATTGTATATACGCCCATTATCTTCTAGGGCTGGTTATCTTTCATTTTTGGCACTCATAATACACTACTGTGTTGTGCTCAACCTTTCTCATCTTCTTGAAGTTGTGTGTGCATTCCTGCAACCCTAATTCCAACACCCTTGTAGAGCCTCAACTATTGATAGCTTTACCACCCACTCTTGCCTTGACGTACACTTGAAAAATGAGGAGCTTCAAGAGGCAATGCAAGAGAACCAAGAGATTGAATTGATAATTGATTTCTTTCCAAGCATAATTGAATCACAAAAACTAAGGCATTAGATCTATTTTTTGTTTGTAAATTCTAATCACTTTCTTAGTAATTGCGAGAAAACAAAATTGTATGATAGATCCTATTGGTAAGAATTAACACTTTTTTCATTGATTATATTCATTCTTTTATTGCTCTCTTTGAATGTTACTAATAAAATGGGTGAGTTGGGTGGAGAGTCTCATGGATGATAGCCACCTATGCCTAGAGTTGTGGTTTTATTTCCCACAAACTCATTTTTTCTGTTGGAATAGGTTTTTGAAGGGGGCTAATGGGAAAACCTCGCAGATCTGCAAGCCATATTTTTAGTGTGCAAGCCATAGTTTCAGAGTTAAGATCGAGGAACTTCCATAAATAAGAGACAAAACTATCAAATTTTATGAGATTCTTTTACTCTTTCATGCTTCTCTCTCTCTCTCTCTCTCTCTCTCTCTCTCTCTCTCTCATCAGAGGTACTAGCCATGCATTATCCCTATAGTACTCAAGCCATGTCTTGTAGCACCATCTTATGGCTCCATCTTGTACCACTAGTTGGCTAATCACAAACTTTTTGTCACCTCTAGATGATCCCTTCATTGCAAGAAAGAAGGATTAAAACAACGTATTGATATTCCAAATCATTAAAGCCAATCAAATATGCATACTTTTATAGCACATGGATGCTAGGCATGTAAGTCTCTAGCAATGAGCCTATTGTTTGGTGAAATATATGATTTGTCCCTTGATGTTGATGTCACACTTGTTGATCTTCCAAGAACTACAGCATGTCTTGAGTGGTGGTGGATGATTGATGGGGGTTTTGGTGGGATCCTAGACATATGGGCCATCAATTTCTCTCTATATGGGGTGGTAAAGGTCCACTACCATCATTGTGGATGCTTGTTACAAGTAAGAAAAAACACAAGATAATTAGCCATACATTCATAGGACCTTGCATGTATCTAATACTATGCAAATAGTTTTTTATCATGTCCCAGGGGTATGGATGTGTCACATCACCATTACCCGGTGATCGTGTAGTAGTGTCTAGAAGGGGAGTCCTACTAGCATTGGTAAGTTAGGTTTAAGTATATAAAATATAAAACACTTGATTCCTGGTGTAAGGGGTGATTGACACCTATGTGCTCCTTTTGCATCTTGACCTACCTGTGAGTGTTGAGAGAAGATCCCTCATCTGGGAAAATTGGCCTCAAAATATCCTCAAGATTATGGATAGTTTCCTCTAGTTCTTGATTGAGGGGGAGATGCTCGTACTCCAATACGTCCTCCATTATGTTCTCTCTCAAAATTGCTGCTCACCCATACGAGACCTTAAGGGTCAATAATAATCCCTATAACCATATTGACCATTTTGCTTTTTAAGAAAGACATTAGTGAAGTAAATAATAATACCTGTCGATTGCCTTGGGTAGGCATGTAGATGACCATTTTTCTTCATGGTCAATAATTATCCCTATCAATTGTAGGAGCCATGTAGATGAGCATTTTTCTTTTTAATATAGACATTAGTGAGTAAAGGTTCCAATTTGTCCTTCTAGAGGCTGCTATATCCAAGAGTGCTCTGATGTTTTCATCATGACAAGATTACTAGTCAAAGAGCATTTCAAGAAACATGTCTTGCTTGGTGGCTCTTGATTCACCAGTGTGATATTCATCTCATCTTGAGTTTTTCATAGTCAGAGGCCTGATCACTTTCATGCATCAACCTTGCAATTTACCATGACATCTTTGGTGAATCGGATGTGAAATGGGGCAAAGAATTTTGAGAACATGGCAGATAAAGTAATCCCTCAAGTGCACCAAGCAAAAATCATACAGATGCTTCAAACCTTTACAATGTATGTTCTCAACAACACCTTATCAAAGAAAGAGTCATCAAAAATCAACCCAACTCAATACATTATCAGTAAGGTGCAATTGTTTGAAGGTTGTAACATCATAGAATATCTCAACATATACTTGATGGAGATGGGGTTTTCCTTACATGCCCATAGAACACATTATTTTATGGCTCATTTGAAATCAACTTGAAGTATTGCAAGGACTACAATAATATACCTATATGTCATCCAACACTACAAGAGGTTGGTGTAATACCGATGGCACTATACCGATGGTAAGACCCCGTCGTTGGTATAGGTGTCGAGAAGTAGGAGGGAAAAGTAAGATATCTTAAAAATTTGATTTTCACTTTCTGACTTCCATACTGACACTGGTACCGGCTATAATTCCGGCAATTATTTTGACTACTACGCCGACAGCAATATCGATACATATTCCGAATGCCTTATACCGACATTGGTTTCCACACATATACCGACACTTATATCGACATTTATATCGTCATTTTAAAAATGGTAAGTATCGCAAACGCTTCCAGATCTGCAATTGCAGATCTGGAAGCAAACAAAGAGGTAAGCTCCCTCTCCCTCTCATGCACACACACACACATACACATGTCTAAATCCTTCTCTCTCTCATGCACACACATTTTCTTGTTTGTGGTCACAAATACAAATACAAACACAAATACACACACACACACACACACACACACACACACACATACACACAAACACACACACACACACACACACACACACACACACGAACACACACATCTTTCTTTAATTTTTTATTATGTGTGTGTGTGTGTGTGTGTGTGAGAGAGAGAGAGAGAGAGAGAGAGAGAGAGAGAGAGAGAGAGGAATTGAGCGAGAAAATGGAATGAGGAAGAGGTAGAATTAGAGAGGTATAGAGAGAGGGAGGGGAGAGAGAGAGAGAGAGAGAGAGAGAGAGAGAGAGAGAGAGAGAGAGAGAGAGAGAGAAATTGAGGGAGAGAATGGAAGGAGGAAGAGGGAGAAATGGAGAGGGAGAGTGACGGGAGAGAGAATAAAGAGAGAGAGAGAGAGACAGGCAGACAGACAGAGAGATAAATAGATAGATAGATTTCATTATCGCCCTCGGAGGTCAAATATGACCTATGGGACCAAATAGACATCATACAATTTGTGTGGGGCTGATAAGTGACTCTCGATGCTCAAGGATTGTGGAGATGAGCGTCGCAATTGAGAGTGCACAATGAGGTTGAGAGAGGAATGTGTGTAGAGGGAGCCCACGGCTGAAAATGTGGGGAAATCGAGTCCAGATATGGTCATAAGCTGAGCACTCAAGTAGAGTGTGAGCTTCGGACTCACGAACTTGATGAGGACATAAGGTGCATAGCCGATGAGACTCCTCACCCCATCACCCCAACGCCCCGTCTCGCATCTTAAAGAATGCGAACTAAGCCAAATGGAAGCAATGGTACGGATAGCACTCAATGGAATGGGCTCAAGCATATAAGAATGGGTGCGTTTCCCTCCCCATCTTTCAAACCACTTCTTGATGTCTTGCATCCATCCTGATCTCAATATTTTGCTTTTGTGTGTCGTTTGAAGTTTTTGACTTGCTTCCCATGCAATCCTTGGAAGTCGATGTGTGTGTGTGTGTGTGTGTGAGAGAGAGAGAGAGAGAGAGAGAGAGAGAGAGAGAGAGAGAGAGAGGGAGATAATGGAAGGAGGAAGAGGGAGAAATAGAGAGGGAGAGTGAAGGGAGAGAGAATAAAGAGAGAGAGAGAGAGAGAGAGTCTGATGGGGAGAATGGAACAAGGAAGAGGGAGAATTAGATAGAGAGAGAGAGAGAGAGAGAGAGAGAGAGAGAGAGAGAGAGAGAGAGAGAGAGAGAGGAAGGGAGAGAGAATAAATAGCAAGGGAGAGAGAGAGAGAGAGAGAGAGAGAGAGAGAGAGAGAGAGAGAGAGAGAGAGAGAGAGTAGAGAAAATAGAGAGAGAGAGAGAGAAGGGAGAGAAATTGAGGGAGAGAATGGAACAAAGAAGAGGGAGAATTAGAGAGAGAGAGAGAGAGAGAGAGAGAGAGAGAGAGAGAGAGAGAGAGAGAGAGGGAAGGGAGAGAGAATAGAGAGAGTGATGGGGGAATGGAAGGAGAGAGAGAGAGAGAGAGAGAGAGAGAGAGGGAAGGGACAGAGAGACAGAGACGGAGAGAGATAGAAAGAGAGAGAGAGAGAGATGGGAGGGAGAGAGAATAAAGAGAGAGAGAGGAAGAGAGAGAGAGAGAGAGAAGAGATAGAGTGATTGAGGGAGAGAATGGAGCGAGTAAGAGGGAGAATTAGAGAGAGAGAGAGAGAGAGAGAGAGAGAGAGAGAGAGAGAGAGGGAAGGGTGAGAGAATAGAGAGAGAGTGTGTGTGATGGGGAGAATGGAATGATAAAGAGGGGGGAATTAGAGAGAGAGAGAGATAGAGAGAGAGAGGGAAGGGAGAGAGAGAGAGAGAGAGATAGAAAAAGATAGAGAGATAGAGAGAGTGATGCACATACACATGTACATGTGCATGTGCATATGCGGATGTACATTTAGGTATCAAGATGCATATGTAAATATGGATGCATATACACATGTACATGTGTATGCACACATATATACATGTGCATATGCGGATGTACATACACATGTACATGTACATGTGCATGTGCATATGCAGATGCATATGCACATATACATTGGTACATGTGCATGTGGCATGTGCATTTAGGTATCAAGATATATATAAATGCGGATGCACATGTACATGTGCATATGTGGATGCACATACACATATACATGTGCATGTATGTACATGTACATGTGTATATATGGATGTACACACACATGTACATGTGTATAGGCACATATACATGTGCATGTGGCATGTGCATTTAGGTATCAAGATGCATATATAAATGTGGATGCACATACATATGTGCATGTGCATGTACGTACATGTACATGTACATATGCAGATGCACATACACATGTCCTATTGTATGTACGCACATGTACATATACATATGTGGATGTATATGCACATGTATATTGGTACATGTGCATTTAGGTATCAGGATACATATATAAATGTGGATGCACATACACACGTACATGTGCATGTATGCACATGTACATGCACATATGCAGATGCACATACACATGTACATATGCATGTGCGTATGCGGATGCATATGCATATGCACATGTACATTGGTACATGTGCATGTGGTATGTCTATTTAGGTATCAGGATACATATATAAATGCAGATGCACATACACATGTACATGTGTATGTACACACATATACATATGCATGTGCGAATGCACACACATGTACATGTGCATATGTGGATGCATATGCACATGTACATCGGTACATGTGCACATGTGCACATGTGCATGAGGCATGTGCATTTAGGTATCAGGGTACACATATAAATGCGGATGCACATGTACATGTGCATATGCGGATGCACATACATATGTACATGTCCATGTACGTACATATACATGTGCATATACATATGTGGATGCATATGCACATGTACATCGGTACATATGCATGTGGCATATGCATTTAGGTATCAGGATACATATATAAATGTGGATGCACATATATATGCACATGTACATGTGCATATGCGGATGCACATATACATCTATGTGTGCATGTATGCACATGTATATGTACATATATGGATGCACATACACATGTACATGTGTACATGTATATATACATATGCATGTGGCATGTGCATTTAGGTATGAAGATGCATATATAAATGTATATGCATATACATATATATATGCACATACACATATGTAAATGTATATGCACATATACATGTATATCCTGAAGTAGTCGTATATGTATATACACAGAACTATGCATATTTAAATCAACACTAATATATACTTTACTTGTTTCAGTGCTACCTTTTTTGCTTTCATACACACATACTTTGCATACATCTTCAGTTTCTCACAAGTCCACCCGACACACAAGGTAACCCTAAATCTTTGATTTTAGCATTCAAGCATGCACACATCTACGCGCATATGTGAGCATGTAAGAGCACACACACATGCACATGTAAGCTTATCCACATGTTGTTTCAAGCCTGCACTCACTAGTTTATACAATTCAGGATGGACCCATCGATGCACCTACCAGACAAGATGCCTTGTCCTTGTAGAATGTGCAAATATCATATTTTTAGAAAGAGAAACTTACGATTCGATTCGTCTATCATTCAAACTGGTGGGCATGAACCAACAATAGAGGACCATGCGGACTCCGATATTCGACCACAATTGAGAAGGTGGTCTCGTAACACTATTGACTGACATAGTACAATATCAGATGAGCTGGTAGAGGAGCATGCCATGGAGGAGATGCTGGAAGCCATTTATGATAGCAACGACATGGACATACGGGACACTGGTGTAGACGATCAGAGGGAGCAACCACTGGGTACAAGTAGTGATGAGAAATATAGCGAGGAGTGCATGCAGAAACTTGCTCAATTGCCCTTGTTCAATGGAGCAAAGATTTCAGTGCTCCGTACATTGTTGGCGTTGCTCAACCTACAATCTCTCTTTGGATGGTCAGTAAAGTGTCGACACATTACTCAAGTGAGTGTTTCCAGTGTTTCTAATCTTTTTTCTATAGTACATGTATATGATTGGTGTTGATATAGACTTTTTGTTTACGGAATAAAGCCTCCTGAAAGATCAAATGCTGCCTACCGGGAAGGAGCTACCTCCAACCTGTCAAGATGCAAAGGACATTCTAACCTCTCTAGGCTTGGGTGGACTACAACAAGATCCATGCTTGTCCTAAAGACTCTGTCTTATTTCAAGGCGAGTATGAGGACCTTTCAGTGTGCCCAAAATGTGGCTCGAACAGGTATCGAGATGATGCCCAAGGAATAACTGTGCCAGTCAAGGTCCTCTGGCACTTTCCTATTACACGTATCAAATACATATACAGGTGCAAAGCTATTGTAGAACTAATGACATGGCATCCCAAGAACAGGTATTGAGATGATGCCCAAGGAATAACTGTGCCAGTCAAGGTCCTCTGGCACTTTCCTATTATTCCACGTATCAAATACATATACAGGTGCAAAGCTATTGTAGAACTAATGACATGGCATCCCAAGAACAGGTCAATAGACAATGTCTTCAAAGTATTGGTGGACTCGTCATCATTTGCAAGTCTACAAGTAGTGTTTAGATGCAATCGGAATACACATAGTCTCCCATATCTGACACATTTGCAAGTCCAACCTCCATTTTCGACAAATGCATGGCTTGACAATGCCATTTGCGAGGTGAGGTGAAATGGAGAGGTTGTGTCGGAGGAGGAGGAAGAGCTTGCACTTAAATGCGATTGACATTATCGTAGGTTCGGTGCACTTTGGTCACACGGTCATCACTTTCGCGTGAAAAAGGTAGATTGCAACTGTGCGACTACCAATTCTGGTAGTCATGCTGCTTTGAGCAAGAGAGTTGTGCAAGTGCATCAGATGCAAGTGTAGAATTCGACGGATAGTTGGATTACTCTGGAACATTGGAAGACATATTGAAGGTCAGTTTTTGATGATTTGACATCTTCATCTTTGACGTGCAATGGTTCAAAGTAATTCTTAGAGGCTCAAATGCTACCGTACGATGAGATCCAAGTGGTCTCATTCAAGTGGACTCGATGAGGTTGATCGATGCTAGAGATACATTGGTGATGCCAACACAATGTGAGCAAGTTGTATTCAAGGCAGATCCAACGGATGCATGGTGGTGGTTTGTAGTGCAAGTTGCACCATGCAGCAGGCCAATCTATGAGAGTCTATCAGAGTAGGATCTTGAAGTGGAGGAGATGCGACCCAGTTTGCAATCTCTCCCTAATGCATACGTAGCTAAAGAGGAAGAGGAAGATGTCTACGCATCCGCAGAGGAGGAGAGAGAGATCATTCGATAGCAAAGATGATGTTAGTGATGATAATGAGTGTGAGGATCACCTAGACATAGATGCTTTTGCTCGAGCTGACCTGATTATAGATGAGAGGATGTGTGCTCACAACCAGATAATTCGTGATGACGAAGTCAGCAATCGTACTGATTTTTTTTCCTTTAATTTTGTACCATGCACTTTGAAACATACTTACCATTATTCATATGTGGCGACAGCAGCACACCGCCAAGTCCTCCTCACTCACATGGGGATTTCACGTTCCCTCCTACCCCGACTGTGATGTCCCCAGAGAAGTTTTGGGGATACATTCATAGTGCCTCACCCAAGTAGTTGGGCTACTTGCAAGACATACTCTCGCGAGATGAGCCAGGCACGAGTGTTGTTCCTACACCTTTGACCACAACACCTTCCACGCCTTGCACAAGTATCTTGCCTTTGCCTTATCCAAGCGAAGCTACTATGCGGGAGCTGACACCGTAGGCTAGCCCGTCCCCTTCCTCCTCATGACGGTCTTCGCGATGCTCACAGTGTCACAACTCTGGCGGTGGATGTTGTGGTGAGGGAGAAGTGGATGTTTAGTCTCCAGTGAGGGGGCGGTCACCTCTTTCAGCCTATTCAAACCCAGCGAGGTCGTCGCAGCCCAAGTCTCCCTCTATTTCGCGCACGTATCATGTATGTGATGGAGCACCCATCATGGATGATATGGGCAAACAAATGAGAGCTAGGATACGCCAACTATGTCTGATATAGTTTGGCCATGCGATCATGAAGAAGTGGGAGAAGCACATGATTGAGAGAGAAAAATTACATAATGGAAAGAATTAAGGTAGAGTTCACGCCAGTTGGGGAGGTGAGCAATAAATGGATAAAAGACGTGATGGTGAGCACGATGTGGCATCGTCAATCCGAGGCCCGCGACGTGTACAAAGAGGGCAAGGCAAAATCGACATGGCTTGATATAGGTGAGTAGCGAGCCATATAGCAGGAGGCGACAGAGGACCCAAACAAGTCTCTTAAGCAGCAAAAAATGGCGGAAAGGAGGAATGAAAGTGTTGGTTCCTCCCACCTTGGCAGCCGCGGTTACGACACGCTCCAAGAGGAGTTTGTAAGTGTCTTACAACTTAACTACTTTTTTGAACCCTAAATTTTATGAAGCATGTCGCATATTTATTATGATTTGTTTAGTGTTGTCGTATTCTGCTGTGACAAGCCAACCTATGAAGGAGCACGAGGAGCACTACGCATACGTATAGGGCACCATATCGCTGTACGAGCAGCTAAAGTGAGAGGGACATCCCATCTTCTAGGAGAACCTCCAACATTAGGTTTGACTAGCATCACAATACTTGTATATTTGGTTCAGTTTCTTTGTCATAATTTACGCAATTGATTCATATTTCTATTTTCTATTTTTGTTTTGCAGATTTTTAGTATATTGCTATGGCTCTAGCGATGACGAGCGCATTATGTATTTGAAATTATAATGAAAATATTTTCTTGGTGTTGCTCGATCATTTTTTCAGAGTTGTCTTTTAAATTATATTTGCAGTTTAGTAGTGATTTTACATTCTTCTCAATGATCTATCGGTATATGCGCATGTATATATACCGATATATCTTCATGTAAAGAGATCGGTATATATACATGTATTTATCGTCGGTATATGTGTTTATGTGTCAAGAATATAAAAGAAGAGTATCACAGAGTGTTACTCTTCTATTGGCATAGGATGTTCTATATACATCCCCTATTTAATCTTCAGAATTGGGGTTGTATAGAGCAGCCTGTGCCAAAAACATTTTGTATCAGAACTATCGATATAAATATCGGTATAGGTGTAGATATAGGTATCGATACATGTGCAGATATAGGTGTCGATCTATATGCATCTATAGGTGTCGGTATGCGTACATATATAGGTGTTAGTATGCATATATAAATAGGTGTTGGTATATGTGTTGTTATAGATGTCGGTATGCATGCATATATATAGGAGTCGGTATGCATGCATATATAGGTGTCGGTATGCATGCATAGATAGATGTTGGTATGCATGCATATATAGGTGTTGGTATACATGCATATATAGGTGTTGATATGCATGCTTCTATAGGTGTCGATATGCATGCATATATAGGTGTCGATATATATGTCGATATAAAATGGATGTTGCCGATGATGGTTATACCGTCTTATCGAGATCGACAGTTGTACATCATGTGACTTGAAGTTTGTGCGATTTTTCCCTCGTGTTTTTGTGTCGGTATAACTGCCTGACCTCTTTTTGTAGTGCAAGGACATAGTCCACCTAATGACTAGTGAATGGAAGCAGCTATGCAAGTGTCATGAGAGATAGTCGATGGTTGCAATACGAAACCTACACATAGGATGGGATTGCCCTGGTCATATCCTTTACCAACTAATGGTAAAATGTAGATCTCTAGATGTTTCTAACTACTATCTAAGCTCGTAGTGCTCATGTGGAACTCTAAAATCACTAATGGACTTGCAGAACAAGTTGAAGTTAACTCTATCTATCCCATGAGATCCATCCGATATACAGGTAAATACAAATTAGCCTTCTAATCACACAAAACCCATGTACAACTCATTCCCCTTGATCCTAAGATTCTCTATAATCATTACAAGCTTAAAACACTAATTACAAAGTAAGAAATCAATCACAAATCACTATACTCTGATCATAATTAGCAAAGTACTTAATGAAAATTAGCCTACCTAATCACACAAAACCCATATACAACTCATTCCCATTGATCCTAAGATGTCTATAATCATTACAAGCTTAAAACACTATTTACAAAGTAAATAGCACAAATCACTAATTATACTCTAATCACAATTAATAAAGTACTTAATGAAAAGTAGACATTGTTTATATGGAAATAAAGAGCTAGGGGAGAGGAACCACCTACTTCTCTTTTGAATCAAATTTTGACAGGGATACCATGGGTATCATGTGACCAAAGTTAAGCTTGCTCTCATGGCTCTCTTATCACTTCACATAAGACTTTCCATAAGAATGATCTAAAATTGTATTTTAAGCTAACTGACTTTGGTGATTGGGCACATATTGGCTGACTATTCCAGAAACAAAGTAGTACCCTTAAAAGTGATGCCCAAGTGCTAGATGGAATGCCCCTATAAAGTTTGGAATAATTTTCAAATGTTTATTATGGGAGCCCCATACATGCCCCAACAGATCCCAAATGCTCCCGGTAGGCTTAATTAAATATATTTGAGTCAACAAACCGAAGCTATGATGCATCCAGGATGTATAGAAGCTTTCCAGATTAAGTGTGGGTTACTTTTGGGTTGAGCACTTGACCGGCCTATATAACGCAAATTAAGCTCATTTGTAAAGGAGTATGAGCACTCCAACGGTCAGACGCTCACTACTACTATTACCACGGTGCGCCAAATTTGAATCTATTTTGACGAGGTTACTCTATATCCTGAGCTCTACATTTCCATTATAAATTTGTTAATGTTTTGTTGGCAGATTTAATAATTGAATAAGTAGATTTTTTAACCATATTTAGCAGATCTAGCATGATAGAGTTGCCTGATTTGGACCACACTTGATAGGTTTAGTCTAGAGGCCTAGCTCTATGAGTAGAATCCATCTATGTGCAATTTTGAGTAGGTTAGCTCCACTGATCGAGTTGATAGCTCACAGGTGAGCTCCCATCCGAATTCATTTTTGGGTCGATTCTCTTATAAAGATAGTTTCTCTTGATTGAGTCTTAGATAGATTGGGTTGTTGGGTAGCTTATAGACTCACGCCAGTTGCATTAGATTAGCTTTCTTGCATAGGATTTGGACAGGTAGATGAGCTACGTAATAGGTCATTGTCTTTTGGGTGGTCACCTACCATGACACTTGCACCACTGCCTCCATGCACTAGTGAGATTAGCTACATCCTCAATATTAATTTTTATTTATTGGAGTTCTAGCTAGACTAGACGTCTGTTGGTATTCTTTGTAAAACATTGGCACCATTGCTAGGGATAGTTGCTTGAACCTATACAAGGCATTTGACCTATAGCATTCACTTCAGTCATCTAGGACCTCACCTTAGCACCTAAGGATTTTTTACAGGCATAAAAACATGTTGAGTGGTCCATAAGATGGGTTAGACATGTACGATGTGACTTCCTACATATGCGGAGTTGGCATGGTATGCATGTTGGTCTACTATTGTTAGATTAAATTTTTGTCTTTGGTTTTGTTTTTACATTTTTTCATTATGTTCTTTTAGTTCTTAATGTAGATTTAGCATAGGATTTGTGTTTCACTCATAGGCATCTTCATCTTCATGGAATCTTGTATCTGATAGCTGCAAGGAGGTGGCACCATTCGTACATCCACCCACATCGCATACACAAGCACACGCAGAGCACATGCATATATGGTGAGTCCTTACCTCTTTATCTACTTGGATTTGGTTGAATTACACTATGGGGGGGCAATTGAGTACCTTGGCGAGGCATAAAAGACCCACTAGTTGCCCAGTACTTCATAGGCTAGGCCGGTAGTCTCTCCTTGATAGAGTCGGTCATCAACAAAAAAATGGGTTGAGCCGTGTCGTATACAACAGGCAAGGTCGTGTGACCCATGAGCCTATGAGACCTCTATGGGCTAAGTCCATTTCACAAAATGCTCAAGGGAGGGGCTGAATGTGGAAATCCTGCAGTGATAAAAGTAGAACGAGCACAACTCATGGCATACAAAATCAATCAAATTTCAAATGAAAATCAAATTTAAAATCGACTCTGAAAAACTATATCATGTGACATATCTATGAAAAGCTCTTGATATGTAGAGTCTAAATCTATTTTCTATGCAAAATGTTGAGCATGTATGTGAAAGTTACCGTGGTCCAAAAATTGAAAAAAATCACCCCCCACCTTTTTGGGAGGGAAAGGTACTCCAAGTCCCCCATCTTACAAACCCAACATTTTTGTACACATGGCACATAGCCATTTGTCAATTCCTTAAATACCCCTTAATGACCTTGCCAAGATAAAGCACTGTTCAAAATCCCATTCTTCCCCTTATGTTCAAGATTACCTCTATGAGAAGAATGCCTACCTACCATTAGAAGGTATTGTAACGAAACCTGGAAGCATGACAAAGTATGCTTGGAATATCCTTGATCAAAAGGGGTTGTGGGAAAAATTCTACAATTCTTGGTGTCTTTGGACACCCTCTATGAGAAACCATGTACATCAAATAAGGTATTTATCATGAAGCATTTGTTCAATTTGAAAATGGCACATATGTGAGAGTGCACGAGAGTGGAAGCATGTTTGGAAGTGAGAGAGAGAGAGATAGAGCAAGCTTAGACAAGTGTAAGACTATATACAAGGCTTGATTAAGGCAATGCTGAATAAAAATGCAAGTGACCCAAGGGTGCTATTTATAGCACACATGCTAGCCTTATATGGAAGACAAGGAATTGGGTCAACAACTTTTAGGGGCTCTTTTATGGGCATAAATAGGCATACTTGAAGGAGGCACTTTTGTATAGGTTCACACCTCTGTGGGCCATGGACTCTAGGAAGTGGCCAGTGTGCTGTTCAATCTAACACCCCCTCTCAGCATTGGACACTGAGTAGATAGGGAGTAGTCACCATATCCCGATGCCTTTTCAATCCTATTGTTGAGGGAACATTTTCCTCATGCCATGTTATTGAATGGCAAGCCACCATACCTTGTAAATCAATGTACAAAACCACCATGCCTTGACTGTTGAGGGCTTATGTGGTGATTGTGCATCTATCATTGAAGAGGCTTTGGAGATGATCTTGCTGGAAGCAGCTATGCAAGTGTCATGAGAGATAGTCGATGGTTGCAATACGAAACCTACACATAGGATGGGATTGCCCTGGTCATATCCTTTACCAACTAATGGTAAAATGTAGATCTCTAGATGTTTCTAACTACTATCTAAGCTTGTAGTGCTCATGTGGAACTCTAAAATCACTAATGGACTTGCAGAACAAGTTGAAGTTAACTCTATCTATCCCATGAGATCCATCCGATATACAGGTAAATACAAATTAGCCTTCTAATCACACAAAACCCATGTACAACTCATTCCCCTTGATCCTAAGATTCTCTATAATCATTACAAGCTTAAAACACTAATTATAAAGTAAGAAATCAATCACAAATCACTAATTATACTCTGATCATAATTAGCAAAGTACTTAATGAAAATTAGCCTACCTAATCACACAAAACCCATATACAACTCATTCCCATTGATCCTAAGATGTCTATAATCATTACAAGCTTAAAACACTATTTACAAAGTAAGAAATTAATCACAAATCACTAATTATACTCTAATCACAATTAATAAAGTACTTAATGAAAAGTAGACATTGTTTATATGGAAATAAAGAGCTAGGGGAGAGGAACCACCTACTTCTCTTTGAATCAAATTTTGACAGGGATACCATGGGTATCATGTGACCAAAGTTAAGCTTGCTCTCATGGCTCTCTTATCACTTCACACAAGACTTTCCATAAGAATGATCTAAAATTGTATTTTAAGCTAACTGACTTTGGTGATTGGGCACATATTGGCTGACTATTCCAGAAACAAAGTAGTACCCTTAAAAGTGATGCCCAAGTGCTAGATGGAATGCCCCTAAAGTTTGGAATAATTTTCAAATGTTTATTATGGGGGTCCCATACATGCCCCAACAGATCCCAAATGCTCCCGGTAGGCTTAATTAAATATATTTGAGTCAACAAACCGAAGCTATGATGCATCCAGGATGTATAGAAACTTTCCAGATTAAGTGTGGGTTACTTTTGGGTTGAGCACTTGACCGGCCTATATAACTCAAATTAAGCTCATTTGTAAAGGAGTATTACTCCAACGGTCAGACGCTCACTACTACTATTACCATGGTGCGCAAAATTTGAATCTATTTTGACGAGGTTACTCTATATCCTGAGCTCTACATTTCCATTATAAATTTGTTAATGTTTTGTTGGCAGATTTAATAATTGAATAAGTAGATTTTTTTAACCATATTTAGCAGATCTAGCATGATAGAGTTGCCTGATTTGGACCACACTTGATAGGTTTAGTCTAGAGGCCTAGCTCTATGAGTAGAATCCATCTGTGTGCAATTTTGAGTAGGTTAGCTCCACTGATCGAGTTGATAGCTCACAGGTGAGCTCCCATCCGAACTCATTTTTGGGTCGATTCTCTTATAAAGATAGTTTCTCTTGATTGAGTCTTAGATAGATTGGGTTGTTGGGTAGCTTATAGACTCACGCCAGTTGCATTAGATTAGCTTTCTTGCATAGGATTTGGACAAGTAGATGAGCTACGTAGTAGGTCATTGTCTTTTGGGTGGTCACCTACTATGACACTTGCACCACTGCCTCCATGCACTAGTGAGATTAGCTACATCCTCAATATTAATTTTTATTTATTGGAGTTCTAGCTAGACTAGACGTCTGTTGGTAGTCTTTGTAAAACATTGGCACCATTGCTAGGGATAGTTGCTTGAACCTATACAAGGCATTTGACCTATAGCATTCACTTCAGTCATCTAGGACCTCACCTCAGCACCTAAGGATTTTTTACAGGCATAAAAACATGTTGAGTGGTCCATAAGATGGGTTAGACATGTACGATGTGACTTCCTACATATGCGGAGTTGGCATGGTATGCATGTTGGTCTACTATTGTTAGATTAAATTTTTGTCTTTGGTTTTGTTTTTACATTTTTTCATTATGTTTTTTTAGTTCTTAATGTAGATTTAGCATAGGATTTGTGTTTCACTCATAGGCATCTTCATCTTCATGGAATCTTGTATCTGATAGCTGCAAGGAGGTGGCACCATTCGTACATCCACCCACACCGCATACACAAGCACACGCAGAGCACATGTATCTGATAGCTGCAAGGAGGTGGCACCATTCGTACATCCACCCACACCGCATACACAAGCACACGCAGAGCACATGCATATATGGTGAGTCCTTACCTCTTTATCTACTTGGATTTGGTTGAATTACACTATGGGGGGGCAATTGAGTACCTTGGTGAGGCATAAAAGACCCACTAGTTGCCCAGTACTTTATAGATGGCAAGACACCATACCTTGTAAATCAATGTACAAAACCACCATGCCTTGACTGTTGAGGGATTATGTGGTGATTGTGCATCTATCATTGAAGAGGCTTTGGAGATGATCTTGCCTTTGTGATGAAGAAGGGATTAGTAGATCCAGTTGCCTCCATTGTGAAGGAGGGCTTGATGGATGCAGACTCAATCTGCAACAAGTTGTACCTCTCTCCTATGATGTAAGATTCCTCCCCCAACCCCTTTTTTTATGTCTAGTATATTCCCCTGTAATCAATTCCTTTTCTGAAATATAAGAGATCTTGTTTGTGGCTGTTTTAACCTAGAGAGAGAAAATATTCTAGAGAGAGAATATTCAGATTTTGAATATTTTTGGATAGAAAAATATCTCTTATAATTCAGATGAGTTCCCCTGAAACAAAAATTTAAAAAGAATTTTCCAATGTGCAATTGGAATTAATTGGAAATAGGTATAAAGAACCTTAGCCTAAGGGTCTAGATTTTCAGAAATCTTTAGACCATGGTCCAATTAAGGTTCCTATGGGCCAATAGCATCAATCCATGTGTAGGGAGGAGATAAATCCAAATTGTAAAAAGAAAATACCCAAAAATGAGTAAATGCTCACATGAGGTGAAGAGTTGAAAATGTACATGGTTTATTAGTAAAAAACTATGAGCAATATTAAAAATATGAGATATTTTGGGTATAATGATTTTATTATGACACATATGTAAGGAAGGGGAGTCCCTTAAATGCTCACATAAGATGAAGAGTTGAAAATGTACAAGGTTTATTAGTAAAAAACTATGAGCAATATTAAAAATATGAGATATTTTGGGTATAATGATTTTATTATGACACATATGTAAGGAAGGGGAGTCCCTTAAATGCTCACATAAGATGAAGAGTTGAAAATGTACAAGGTTTATTAGTAAAAAAAACTTTGAGCAATATTAAAATGATTCCATTATGACACATATGTAAGGAAGGGGAGTTCTTTAAAGGAGGTGCATATTTCACATAAGATGAAGAGTTGAAAATGTACAAGGTTTATTAATAAAAAACTATGAGCAATATTAAAATGATTCCATTATGACACATATGTAAGGAAGGGGAGTTCTTTAAAGGAGGTGCATATTTCACATGCTTGAATAAGTTTTAAACTCATAAAAATTGAGATATTTTATCTCTCCTCTCTCCTCATTCAAGTCTAGTTCCAAAAAGTTAGCTTAACTGACCTAAAAATGGTCAAAAAGTGACCAAACTGACTTGGAAAATTCTAGAATCAGTTTGTTTGGTTAGGAGCTCAAATTTTCCTATAAATAGAAGCCTCCCCTTGTTGCAAAATATATAGTGTCTTATGCCTTGTTACTCTACTCCACCTAAGCCAAAATATATAGTGTCTTATGCTTTGTTACTCTACTCCACCTAAGCCAAAATATATAGTGTCTTATGCTTGTTACTCTACTCCACCTAAGCCAAAATATATAATGTCTTATGCTTTGTTACTCTACTCCACCTAAGCCAAAATATATAGTGTCTTATGCCTTGCTACTCTACTCCACCTAAGCCAAAATATATAGTGTCTTATGCTTTGTTACTCTACTCCACCTAAGCCAAAATATATAGTGTCTTATGCTTTGTTACTCTACTCCACCTAAGCCAAAATATATAGTGTCTTATGCATTGTTACTCTACTCTGCCTAAGCCAAGAACTGTGAATTCTTTAATAATTCACTAGTTTTTGATACTTCTCTCTTTCTTCAATCCCCATTGGTGGCTCCATCAACATACTAAACCAATTGATTGGTTGGGGGCCTCTATCGTGAATAAAGAATCAAGCAAATTATAAGGTAAGTATATTGAATTTTGATCTTTATATAATTTCTCAATGATTCTCTCTTCTCAACCCCTCTCAAGCTTGAGAAGCTTAATTGGTATGGTTTTTTTTAAATGCTATTGAAGTTAATTGGTGAATAGTAGTGAAGAGTTACATAATTTAATAAATGCTATTGAAGTTAATTTTCATTTATGTTTAAATTCTAATGGTTTTTATGTAATTTCTCTCTCTCACTTAAGAAATGGTCTTACTCATGTCCCTTTTCAATCCAAATGAAGCTTTTCATAAGGCTTTCCCTTAATCCAAGATTAAGCTATGCTTGAGGCCAAATTATTGGCTTTTTTCTATACTTTTAGTTTATGTTTATCGATGATTCAATCCATTATGGATTGATGATCCAATTAGAGACCATTCTAATTATTTTCTTAATGATAAACCTTATCCCTTAGAAAAAATTGAGAGTTATTATAGAAACTATATTTTGTGACTGTTTGTAAATGCTGTTTGTAAATGACTGTTTTATGTCAAGATTGCTGGAAAAGCATTGTGACCATCTTGTGATTAAGGTCGTGAAGACCTAGGATAAAGTTGCAACTGCTGACGGAGAGTCAATGAAGGACGTCTCGCGTAGCAAGGTCGGCCGAGGTCTTGACCAGCCTCGGTGCGATTAAAATGGTGAGCTTCCGGTATGGTGGATGAGGGGCCAAGGAAGCGGCCTGAGTGAAGCGCTAGGTCACCTGCGAAGGATCCTAGAGGGTGCTGACCATACGGTGCTCGGGCTCTGGGTCGCCTAGGATACCCACGCGTGCGTCGAGGAAGATATTGGAACAGAGTTGGAGTTGTTTTCTGAAATCGGGCATGGATCTGGTTGATTGACCTTGCTGGTCTTCAATGGATGAGTCCATGGCTCTTTATATGGATCTGTTGGTTGATCTTGCTGATCTTCAACGAGAGTCCATCTTGATAAGTGATTATATTGCCGAGTATTATGGGCTAGGAACTATCGAAACGGCTCCTGAGCGTTCTAGTTGCCAATGATGCCATAGATACTCTGATGAAGGAATGATGGGAAATTAAGAATCAATTGGATAAATTGGAAGATGGTGATCAATGATACTATGGTTTTATTAAAGGATTGTTCTAAACTGGTTGAATCTGTGAAAAGGCAATTTCATATTGGGTGTGTGAGTGGTGTGACTAGTTTTATTTTTGCATGAACATCCGGCTAGGGGGCCTTGGAACTCTTTTCCTTGGTACCCGGGACAAAACCTAACCAAATTCTTAATTGGATCCCATCACTACAGTGGTTGGGCGGTTGGCTAACCCATGGGATCGGATGGGGTTAGGCTGGACTGATGGATCCGTAAATCGAGACTCAAACTTTTGTTTTTACGATAGATAAAATAAATCCCGGACAGTAACTGTTCTATGGATAGGAATCAACGGCTGTGCCTCTTGAATGGGGAAAAAAGCGTTGATCCCAATGATCCAAGTGCAAGTTCTTCCTTAATCTGACCATGTATCTTATAGATACAATTGGATCAGCTTGATTAGAAATGTTCTTGACTACGTTAGAGTAAAAAAATTATCCTGGTGGAATCGCCTGTGCTTTCCGGTAAAGGAAGTTTTTCCGGGTTCGGTTTTGGACAACCGACGGATTAGTCTCTTATCCGGATATCCGTGGGTGAGGCCCCGAATGTGGGATCCCTGTCCCGCACGAGAAGTGCTACTTCCGCTGCTAGTATCTCGAATCTGTTGCTCGGTGGGAACAGGGATATTACAGTTGGTATCAGAGCATTTGGTTAATAAAGATCAACTGAGAAGACAAATATGTCAAAAATTTATCAAGAAACACAAAAAGGTTATAATTGTGTGAGATAATTCATACAATTTGATATTCAAACGGAAATTCATAATTTTGGTAATTGGGTCTTCAGATGGAAGTGCCGCAATTATATAGAATCCCTGACTTGCTTGAGGCCTAGACATGATAGTATTTACCTTATAATTCCAAGGGCCGTGACTACCCGTATATACCGAGAGTATACTGCAGCTCTTTACTGATAGTATATACGAGTAAATCTAAGACTTGAAATTATAAGCGTTAATGCTATCTAGATGATGATTTCGAATGTGATTGATATGATTTTTAATTCTGTTTGAGAATTGATGAATTGATTTGGATTCTGATTGAAAATGCTGATTGAAAAATGTTGATTTTTAAAAATTAGTTGAAATATAATGAAACCACAATGAGGGGGAATGGGACGAGTCCCCGTGGTGATATTCATAACTAGAATGATGATAATGAATTCAGCAAATCACTATGAGATTAGTGGGTTGTGTTGTCAGATTGCTACTATTAATACTTGACCGGTAGAATGTCAAATTGAGAACTTGCTTGACTGAAATTTCCGTGGAGGAATGTTCCGAAGGAAACTTTGCGGTCTAATGGACCATTATCATGTTAAAAATATGAATGATATGATCTAAATGAATTGTTATTTAATGATGAGTTCTATATAAGGGATATTTATCCTAGTGTTCTATTGGGTTGACCAGAATATAAGGAACCCCAGAATAAAATTGGATCTTAAGAAAAAGAGCTGTCCTCTACCTTGCGAGATGAGGACATCTCGCACTTTTTAAGTGGGGTAGAATGTAAGATTCCTCCCCAGCCTTCGAGGTATACAGGAGTAAAAATCTCCCTTCTGATCTTATAATTATTCCCTCTCTAAAATAAAAGAAAGTTTCTGTTTAAAAAAAGAAGACCCTTTTCCTAGAATACTTCTCAGGAGTCTCACCTGTTTTAAGGATTTAGAACAATGAGTTCAGAAGTGAGAATCGGTGTTTTGGATACCAAGGTTTTGGTTTTCATTCGAGTACGGCCCAAAAGAAGTTCTTTATCTCTTGGGGAGTATAAGAAGTTATCCCCCAGATATTGTGACCTTATATCTGAATTCAATGAAAGTAGGTGACTTAGCCTACAAGTTTCTTTTATCTCCTCATCTCAAAATTCATAATGCCTTCTATAGAAAAATGTGTCAAACTCAAATCATGGAAAGACGAAAAAACTTCAGTGGCAAGTTACCGTTGGCTTCTAAGTTACGCTAGCTCCTTCCTTTATATAAGTCGTAACCTTTAGCTGTCGCTCACAGTAATCTTACTCCCATCAATCTCCTTTCTTTCTTAATCTCCTTCATGGCTTGGCAACAAGAACTAGTTTTATCCATGATGATTTCTCACCTTCAAGACGCAAGAGAGTCTGTGAAGAAAGACTTTATAGAACAGTATGAGCGCTCACTTTTTCCTCACCTAGGAACTTCTGTAGCGCAGACCAAATAGCGGACCTATCAAAACATAACTAGGGTAACACCCTGGGGTCAGCAGCACTTTCGTAACAATGTCCGCTTGGCCATGGTTATCGAAGCCTTGGGTTTGGGTCCCCGATACTACTGCGTCATGAGATCAAGGCATCTTGGGTTTTCTGAGCGGGTCTTCTTACTGGCGTGTTTTCTTCCTCATGAGAAGATATGCCTTTACCCCGTTTTTGGCTTGCCTCTCAGAGGTCCTTTTGTTAGATCACCTCATACCACTGAGATAGGTGCGGCAATAACCAGCAGAATCATTCCCATAGATGAGTTACCCTATACTTGTGCAGCTTGTGAGGACTGCTTTTGTGACCATATGATGGACGGGCTTATGGAAGTGTAAAGAGTTCTTCTATCTTTACTGTATAAGTTCCGAGAATGAATAAAGTTTAAATCTTGTTCTTATCTTGCCCTCTTTAAGACTTTCTTGGTGGTTAATCTTGATTAAAATTTTTCTCTAAGTCTCATATTCGTGCATCTTGCGAAATTATCCGAAGTTGCGAGATGAGGACATCTCGCGTTTTTTAAGTGGGGTAGAATGTAAGATTCCTCTCCCAACCCCTTTTTTTTTATGTCTAGTATATTCCCCTGTAATCAATTCCTTTTCTGAAATATAAGAGATCTTGTTTGTGGCTGTTTTAACCTAGAGAGAGAAAATATTCTAGAGAGAGAATATTCAGATTTTGAATATTTTTGGATAGAAAAATATCTCTTATAATTCAGATGAGTTCCCCTGAAACAAAAATTTAAAAAGAATTTTCCAATGTGCAATTGGAATTAATTGGAAATAGGTATAAAGAACCTTAGCCTAAGGGTCTAGATTTTCAAAAATCTTTAGACCATGGTCCAATTAAGGTTCCTATGGGCCAATAGCATCAATCTATGTGTAGGGAGGAGATAAATCCAAATTGTAAAAAGAAAATACCCAAAAATGAGTAAATGCTCACATGAGGTGAAGAGTTGAAAATGTACATGGTTTATTAGTAAAAAACTATGAGCAATATTAAAAATATGAGATATTTTGGGTATAATGATTTTATTATGACACATATGTAAGGAAGGGGAGTCCCTTAAATGCTCACATAAGATGAAGAGTTGAAAATGTACAAGGTTTATTAGTAAAAAACTATGAGCAATATTAAAAATATGAGATATTTTG
Source organism: Cibotium barometz (assembly GCF_041138505.1). NCBI lineage: Eukaryota > Viridiplantae > Streptophyta > Polypodiopsida > Cyatheales > Cibotiaceae > Cibotium > Cibotium barometz. The sequence goes on along the minus strand of NC_141093.1, from coordinate 46,624,187 downwards.
GGTATAATGATTTTATTATGACACATATGTAAGGAAGGGGAGTCCCTTAAATGCTCACATAAGATGAAGAGTTGAAAATGTACAAGGTTTATTAGTAAAAAAAACTTTGAGCAATATTAAAATGATTCCATTATGACACATATGTAAGGAAGGGGAGTTCTTTAAAGGAGGTGCATATTTCACATAAGATGAAGAGTTGAAAATGTACAAGGTTTATTAATAAAAAACTATGAGCAATATTAAAATGATTCCATTATGACACATATGTAAGGAAGGGGAGTTCTTTAAAGGAGGTGCATATTTCACATGCTTGAATAAGTTTTAAACTCATAAAAATTGAGATATTTTATCTCTCCTCTCTCCTCATTCAAGTCTAGTTCCAAAAAGTTAGCTTAACTGACCTAAAAATGGTCAAAAAGTGACCAAACTGACTTGGAAAATTTTAGAATCAGTTTGTTTGGTTAGGAGCTCAAATTTTCCTATAAATAGAAGCCTCCCCTTGTTGCAAAATATATAGTGTCTTATGCCTTGTTACTCTACTCCACCTAAGCCAAAATATATAGTGTCTTATGCTTTGTTACTCTACTCCACCTAAGCCAAAATATATAGTGTCTTATGCTTGTTACTCTACTCCACCTAAGCCAAAATATATAATGTCTTATGCTTTGTTACTCTACTCCACCTAAGCCAAAATATATAGTGTCTTATGCCTTGTTACTCTACTCCACCTAAGCCAAAATATATAGTGTCTTATGCATTGTTACTCTACTCTACCTAAGCCAAGAACTGTGAATTCTTTAATAATTCACTAGTTTTTGATACTTCTCTCTTTCTTCAATCCCCATTGGTGGCTCCATCAACATACTAAACCAATTGATTGGTTGGGGGCCTCTATCGTGAATAAAGAATCAAGCAAATTATAAGGTAAGTATATTGAATTTTGATCTTTATATAATTTCTCAATGATTCTCTCTTCTCAACCCCTCTCAAGCTTGAGAAGCTTAATTGGTATGGTTTTTTTTAAATGCTATTGAAGTTAATTGGTGAATAGTAGTGAAGAGTTACATAATTTAATAAATGCTATTGAAGTTAATTTCCATTTATGTTTAAATTCTAATGGTTTTTATGTAATTTCTCTCTCTCACTTAAGAAATGGTCTTACTCATGTCCCTTTTCAATCCAAATGAAGCTTTTCATAAGGCTTTCCCTTAATCCAAGATTAAGCTATGCTTGAGGCCAAATTATTGGCTTTTTTCTATACTTTTAGTTTATGTTTATCGATGATTCAATCCATTATGGATTGATGATCCAATTAGAGACCATTCTAATTATTTCCTTAATGATAAACCTTATCCCTTAGAAAAAATTGAGAGTTATCAGTCATAGTAGCGGAGCTATGGCAAAATTTTTATAGAAATTACGCATAAAATAATTTCATTCAAAGCATAAAAAGAGGACTTCCTACCATATTCTAGGAACTATCATCCTAGATTAATTAAAAGAATATTATTATGCATGGAGATATGGATGTTTGCATGTAGATGTAGAGGTATGGATGTGAGTGTGACTGTGGAGGTGGATGTATGCATGGAGATGTGGATGTATGCATGTAGAAATAGATGTGTAGATGAGGATGTAAATGGAGATGTGGATGGATGTATGTAGATGTAGATGTATAGATGTAGATGTGAATGGAGATGTGGATGTATACATGTAGATGTAGATGTATAGATGTAGATGTGGATGTGGAGGTGGATGGATGCATGTAGATGTAGATGTATAGATGTAGATGGGAATGGAGATATGGATGGATGCATGTAGATGTAGATGTATAGATGTAGATGGGAATGGAGATATAGATGTATACATGTAGATGTAGATGTATAGAGGTAGATGTGGATGTAGAGGTGGATGGATGCATGTAGATGTAGATGTATAGATGTAGATGTGAATGGAGATGTGAATGTATGCATGTAGATGTAGGTGTATAGATGTAGATGTGGATGTAGAGGTGGATGTATGCATGTAGATGTAGATGTATAGATGTGGAGGTGGATGTGGATGTGGATATATGTATGAATGTGGATGTGGATGTGGATGTATGGATGTGGATGTGGATGTGGATGTATGGATGTGAATGTATGGATGTAGATGTGGATGTGGATATATGTATGGATGTGAATATATGATATGTGATGTGAAGGAATCTGAAGTGATGAGATGGAAAATGATGTGATGGGATGAGTACACATATAACTGGAATGTGGGATAAGCAATGTGGATTGATGAGGGATAATGTGAAAAAATGAGAGTTAATATAGAAACTATATTTTGTGACTGTTTGTAAATGCTGTTTGTAAATGACTGTTTTATGTCAAGATTGCTGGAAAAGCATTGTGACCATCTTGTGATTAAGGTCGTGAAGACCTAACTGATAAAGTTGCAACTGCTGACGGAGAGTCAATGAAGGACGTCTCGCGTAGCAAGGTCGGCCGAGGTCTTGACCAGCCTCGGTGCGATTAAAATGGTGAGCTTCCGGTACGGTGGATGAGGGGCCAAGGAAGCGGCCTATGAGTGAAGCGCTAGGTCACCTACGAAGGATCCTAGAGGGTGCGGACCATACGGTGCTCGGGCTCTGGGTCGCCTAGGATACCCACGCGTGCGTCGAGGAAGATATTGGAACAGAGTTGGAGTTGTTTTCTGAAATCGGGCATGGATCTGGTTGATTGACCTTGCTGGTCTTCAATGGATGAGTCCATGGCTCTTTATATGGATCTGTTGGTTGATCTTGCTGATCTTCAACGAGAGTCCATCTTGATAAGTGATTATATTGCCGAGTATTATGGGCTAGGAACTATCGAAACGGCTCCTGAGCGTTCTAGTTGCCAATGATGCCATAGATACTCTGATGAAGGAATGATGGGAAATTAAGAATCAATTGGATAAATTGGAAGATGGTGATCAATGATACTATGGTTTTATTAAAGGATTGTTCTAAACTGGTTGAATCTGTGAAAAGGCAATTTCATATTGGGTGTGTGAGTGGTGTGACTAGTTTTATTTTTGCATGAACATTCGGCTAGGGGGCCTTGGAACTCTTTTCCTTGGTACCCGGGACAAAACCTAACCAAATTCTTAATTGGATCCCATCACTACAGTGGTTGGGCGGTTGGCTAACCCATGGGATCGGATGGGCTAGGCTGGACTGATGGATCCGTAAATCGAGACTCAAACTTTTGTTTTTACGATAGATAAAATAAATCCCGGACAGTAACTGTTCTATGGATAGGAATCAATGGCTGTGCCTCTTGAATGGGGAAAAAAGCGTTGATCCCAATGATCCAAGTGCAAGTTCTTCCTTAATCTGACCATGTATCTTATAGATACAATTGGATCAGCTTGATTAGAAATGTTCTTGACTACGTTAGAGTAAAAAAATTATCCTGGTGGAATCGCCCGTGCTTTCCGGTAAAGGAAGTTTTTCCGGGTTCGGTTTTGGACAACCGACGGATTAGTCTCTTATCCGGATATCCGTGGGTGAGGCCCCGAATGTGGGATCCCTGTCCCGCACGAGAAGTGCTACTTTCGCTGCTAGTATCTCGAATCTGTTGCTCGGTGGGAACAGGGATCTTACATATGAGGGAAACCAATTGTCAAGGTTGCCATAGGATAGATGTCTTAGGATACACCATCGCACCTGAAGAGGAGATGGGAATGAGCTTTTGTGGGTGAGAAACCATGGATGAGGTAGCAGCACCAACTGTGAAGTCCTTAGAATCAATCGTCAAAGTGTCAAGATCATGGGTTAAAGCTGACTGCAGTAAGGTGTACCATGTAGGTGAATCTTGTATAGTGCATAGAGTAGAGGATGGAAGGGAGCGGATAATCACCATAGAGGATGCCCCTTCTAAAGAATAGTCACCCCCTCTATTTGTGTAGACAATGATCTTTGTCGTGTCCTTCACTGGTGCTGCTACAATCCTCATGATTGTAGAGCAGTTGAAAGCCATCAACTTAGATCTTAGGTAGAACCAAGTGTTCCTGGGTACATCACCTACAAGCACGAGCATAGACAAAGCTTCTCAAAGAGATTGGCTAAGCATGGGATGACACACATCTACATATATGTGTACAAGTAGGCTAGAATCTAGGATCATCACCTGCTTCAAAATAACTTCGCGGTGTCGCGTGCCCATCTGGAAAGTGGAACCAAAAGGAGTGCCTGTTGAGAGGCAAGGTGTGGGAGATTTCTCCTTGAGAGAATCCCGTGCTATTGGGTGCAGCAGCCCAATGGGTGCTTGAGCCTCTTGTAGCAAAGAGGGCTTACCTTCCTGATGCATTCAACCAATGAACTTGTGTGCCTCTTGTAGTAAAGAGGGCTTTGTAGGTATCACCTAATGCGGCCACTTGAGAGAAAATTTTCCCTCATCATCCTGCTTCTGCCCTTGTATACTTATCGAGTGGCATGGTTGTCAAAGGGTTGGTGAGATGGGAAGCACCATACTATCGAGACGGAAGAGGTGTAGTGGAGTAGAGCCAACTAGGAATTCATAGTTCACTACTATCCTTCGTTGGTTAGGGCATTCGTTGGTTAGGGCATAGTCACCATAGAGGCACCAACTGCATAGTCCTCTCTGGCATCCAACTCAGAACTAAACTCCGATGTGTCATGATCCGATGACGTCAGTGGCTCATTGTCCATTGAACTTTCCAAGAATGAGGATGTTGATTTGATTGAAGAGGGTGTGGAAGCGAAAGAAGATTGTGATGAGGGAGAGGAAGCTCCTACTGAGGGATCAAGAGAAATCTCATTACAAACCACATCTTTCCTAATGGTGATGGCATGGGTGATTGAATCAATGAGCCAGAAAGCATTGGATGCTTGGTTGTATCCTAGAAGGATGAGCTTTTGGGACTGTGGATCCACCATTTGAGAAGTGTCCTTTGGCATGTGTACGAAGGATGAATATCCAAACACTCAAAAGTGTACCATCGAGGGCCGTCACCCGTAGTAGCAAGCCTGAAATGGTATCATGTTCCTTAGAGCCATAGAAGGTGAGCGGTTGTGAATGTAAACTATTGTTGCGCAAGCCTCTGCCCAACAGAAGGTTGGTGGAAGCGATCATGCTGGAGCATTGATTGAGCCATCACCGCCGCCACCATCCAGTTATAAAAGAAGAGTATTGCAGAGTGTTACTCTTCTATTGGCATATAGGATGTTCTATATACGTCCCCTATTTTATCTTCAGAATTGTGGTTGTATAGAGCAGCCTGTGCCAAAAACATTTTGTATCAGAACTATCGGTATAGGTGTAGATATAGGTATTGATACATGTGCAGATATAGGTGTCGGTATATATGCATCTATAGGTGTCGGTATGCGTACATATATAGGTGTTAGTATGCATATATAAATAGGTGTTGGTATATGTGTTGTTATAGATGTCGGTATGCATGCATATATATAGGAGTCGGTATGGATGCATATATAGGTGTCGGTATGCATGCATAGATAGATGTTGGTATGCATGCATATATAGGTGTTGGTATACATGCATATATAGGTGTCGATATGCATGCTTCTATAGGTGTCGATATGCATGCATATATAGGTGTCGATATATATGTCGATATAAAATGGATGTTGCCGATGATGGTTATACCGTCTTGTCGAGATCGACAGTTCTACATCATGTGACTTGAAGTTTGTGCGATTTTTCCCCCGTGTTTTTGTGTCAGTATAACTGCCTGACCTCTTGTTGTAGTGCAAGGACATAGTCCACCTAATGACTAGTGAATGGAAGCAGCTATGCAAGTGTCATGAGAGATAGTTGATGGTTGCAATACGAAACCTACACATAGGATGGGATTGCCCTGGTCATATCCTTTACCAACTAATGGTAAAATGTAGATCTCTAGATGTTTCTAACTACTATCTAAGCTTGTAGTGCTCATGTGGAACTCTAAAATCACTAATGGACTTGCAGAACAAGTTGAAGTTAACTCTATCTATCCCATGAGATCCATCCGATATACAGGTAAATACAAATTAGCCTTCTAATCACACAAAACCCATGTACAACTCATTCCCCTTGATCCTAAGATTCTCTATAATCATTACAAGCTTAAAACACTAATTATAAAGTAAGAAATCAATCACAAATCACTAATTATACTCTGATCATAATTAGCAAAGTACTTAATGAAAATTAGCCTACCTAATCACACAAAACCCATATACAACTCATTCCCATTGATCCTAAGATGTCTATAATCATTACAAGCTTAAAACACTATTTACAAAGTAAGAAATTAATCACAAATCACTAATTATACTCTAATCACAATTAATAAAGTACTTAATGAAAAGTAGACATTGTTTATATGGAAATAAAGAGCTAGGGGAGAGGAACCACCTACTTCTCTTTGAATCAAATTTTGACAGGGATACCATGGGTATCATGTGACCAAAGTTAAGCTTGCTCTCATGGCTCTCTTATCACTTCACACAAGACTTTCCATAAGAATGATCTAAAATTGTATTTTAAGCTAACTGACTTTGGTGATTGGGCACATATTGGCTGACTATTCCAGAAACAAAGCAGTACCCTTAAAAGTGATGCCCAAGTGCTAGATGGAATGCCCCTAAAGTTTGGAATAATTTTTAAATGTTTATTATGGGGCCCCATACATGCCCCAACAGATCCCAAATGCTCCCGGTAGGCTTAATTAAATATATTTGAGTCAACAAACCGAAGCTATGATGCATCCAGGATGTATAGAAACTTTCCAGATTAAGTGTGGGTTACTTTTGGGTTGATTGACCGGCCTATATAACTCAAATTAAGCTCATTTGTAAAGGAGTATGAGCACTCCAACGGTCAGACGCTCACTACTAATTATACCACGGTGCGCCAAATTTGAATCTATTTTGACGAGGTTACTCTATATCCTGAGCTCTACATTTCCATTATAAATTTGTTAATGTTTTGTTGGCAGATTTAATAATTGAATAAGTAGATTTTTTAACCACGATAGGTTTAGTCTAGAGGCCTAGCTCTATGAGTAGAATCCATCTGTGTGCAATTTTGAGTAGGTTAGCTCCACTGATCGAGTTGATAGCTCACAGGTGAGCTCCCATCCGAATTCATTTTTGGGTCGATTCTCTTATAAAGATAGTTTCTCTTGATTGAGTCTTAGATAGATTGGGTTGTTGGGTAGCTTATAGACTCACGCCAGTTGCATTAGATTAGCTTTCTTGCATAGGATTTGGACAAGTAGATGAGTTACGTAATAGGTCATTGTCTTTTGGGTGGTCACCTACTATGACACTTGCACCACTGCCTCCATGCACTAGTGAGATTAGCTACATCCTCAATATTAATTTTTATTTATTGGAGTTCTAGCTAGACTAGACGTCTGTTGGTATTCTTTGTAAAACATTGGCACCATTGCTAGGGATAGTTGCTTGAACCTATACAAGGCATTTGACCTATAGCATTCACTTCAGTCATCTAGGACCTCACCTCAGCACTAAGGATTTTTTACAGGCATAGAAACATGTTGAGTGGTCCATAAGATGGGTTAGACATGTACGATGTGACTTCCTACATATGCGGAGTTGGCATGGTATGCATGTTGGTCTACTATTGTTAGATTAAATTTTTGTCTTTGGTTTTGTTTTTACATTTTTTCATTATGTTTTTTTAGTTCTTAATGTAGATTTAGCATAGGATTTGTGTTTCACTCATAGGCATCTTCATCTTCATGGAATCTTGTATCTGATAGCTGCAAGGAGGTGGCACCATTCGTACATCCACCCACACCGCATACACAAGCACACGCAGAGCACATGCATATATGGTGAGTCCTTACCTCTTTATCTACTTGGATTTGGTTGAATTACACTATGGGGGGGAAATTGAGTACCTTGGCGAGGCATAAAAGACCCACTAGTTGCCCAGTACTTCATAGATGGCAAGCCACCATACCTTGTAAATCAATGTGCAAAACCACCATGCCTTGACTGTTGAGGGATTATGTGGTGATTGTGCATCTATCATTGAAGAGGCTTTGGAGATGATGCCTTTGTGATGAAGAAGGGATTAGTAGATCCAGTTGCCTCCATTGTGAAGGAGGGCTTGATGGATGCAGACTCAATCTGCAACAAGTTGTACCTCTCTCCTATGAGGGAAACCAATTGTCAAGGTTGCCATAGGATAGATGTCTTAGGATACACCATCACACCTGAAGAGGAGATGGGAATGAGCTTTTGTGGGTGAGAAACCATGGATGAGGTAGCAGCACCAACTGTGAAGTCCTTAGAATCAATCGTCGAGGTGTCAAGATCATGGGTTAAAGCTGGCTGCAGTAAGGTGTACCATGTAGGTGAATCTTGTATAGTGCATAGAGTAGAGGATGGAAGGGAGCGGATAATCACCATAGAGGATGCCCCCTCTAAAGAATAGTCACCCCCTCTATTTGTGTAGACAGTGATCTTCGTCGTGTCCTTCACTGGTGCTGCTACAATCCTCATGATTGTAGAGCAGTTGAAAGCCATCAACTTAGATCTTAGGCAGAACCAAGTGTTCCTGGGTACATCACCTACAAGCACGAGCATAGACAAAGCTTCTCAAAGAGATTGGCTAAGCATGGGATGACACACATCTACATATATGTGTACAAGTAGGCTAGAATCTAGGATCATCACCTGCTTCAAAATAACTTCGCGGTGTCGCGTGCCCATCTGGAAAGTTGAACCAAAAGGAGTGCCTGTTGAGAGGCAAGGTGTGGGAGATTTCTCCTTGAGAGAATCCCGTGCTATTGGGTGCAGCAGCCCAATGGGTGCTTGAGCCTCTTGTAGCAAAGAGGGCTTACCTTCCTGATGCATTCAACCAATGAACTTGTGTGCCTCTTGTAGTAAAGAGGGCTTTGTAGGTATCACCTAATGCGGCCACTTGAGAGAAAATTTTCCCTCATCATCCTGCTTCTGCCCTTGTATACTTATCGAGTGGCATGGTTGTCAAAGGGTTGGTGAGATGGGAAGCACCATACTATCGAGACGGAAGAGGTGTAGTGGAGTAGAGCCAACTAGGAATTCATAGTTCACTACTATCCTTCGTTGGTTAGGGCATTCGTTGGTTAGGGCATTCGTTGGTTAGGGCGTAGTCACCATAGAGGCACCAACTGCATAGTCCTCTCTAGCATCCAACAACTCAGAACTAAACTCCGATGTGTCATAATCCGATGACGTCAGTGGCTCATTGTCCATTGAACTTTCCAAGAATGAGGATGTTGATTTGATTGAAGAGGGTGTGGAAGCGAAAGAAGATTGTGATAAAGGAGAGGAAGCTCCTACTGAGGGATCAAGAGAAATCTCATTACAAACCACATCTTTCCTAATGGTGATGGCATGGGTGATTGAATCAATGAGCCAGAAAGCATTGGATGCTTGGTTGTATCCTAGAAGGATGAGCTTTTGGGACTATGGATCCACCATTTGAGAAGTGTCCTTTGGCATGTGTACGAAGGATGAATATCCAAACACTCAAAAGTGTACCATCGAGGGCCGTCACCCGTAGTAGCAAGCCTGAAATGGTATCATGTTCCTTAGAGCCATAGAAGGTGAGCGGTTGTGAATGTAAACTATTGTTGCGCAAGCCTCTGCCCAAGAGAAGGTTGGTGGAAGTGATCATGCTGGAGCATTGATTGAGCCATCACCGCCGCCACCATCCAGTTATAAAAGAAGAGTATCGCAGAGTGTTACTCTTCTATTGGCATATAGGATGTTCTATATACATCCCCTATTTAATCTTCAGAATTGGGGTTGTATAGAGCTGCCTGTGCCAAAAACATTTTGTATCAGAACTATCGATATAAATATCGGTATAGGTGTAGATATAGGTATCGATACATGTGCAAATATAGGTGTCGGTATATATGCATCTATAGGTGTCGGTATGCGTACATATATAGGTGTTAGTATGCATATATAAATCGGTGTTGGTATATGTGTTGTTATAGATGTCGGTATGCATGCATATATATAGGAGTCGGTATGCATGCATATATAGGTGTCGGTATGCATGCATAGATAGATGTTGGTATGCATGCATATATAGGTGTCGATATGCATGCTTCTATAGGTGTCGATATGCATGCATATATAGGTGTCGATATGCATGCATATATAGGTGTCGATATATATGTCGATATAAAATGGATGTTGTCGATGATGGTTATACCGTCTTGTCGAGATCGACAGTTGTACATCATGTGACTTGAAGTTTGTGCGATTTTCCCCCCGTGTTTTTGTGTCGGTATGACTGCCTGACCTCTTGTTGTAGTGCAAGGACATAGTCCACCTAATGACTAGTGAATGGAAGCAGCTATGCAAGTGTCATGAGAGATAGTTGATGGTTGCAATACGAAACCTACACATAGGATGGGATTGCCCTGGTCATATCCTTTACCAACTAATGGTAAACTGTAGATCTCTAGATGTTTCTAACTACTATCTAAGCTTGTAGTGCTCATGTGGAACTCTAAAATCACTAATGGACTTGCAGAACAAGTTGAAGTTAACTCTATCTATCCCATGAGATCCATCCGATATACAGGTAAATACAAATTAGCCTTCTAATCACACAAAACCCATGTACAACTCATTCCCCTTGATCCTAAGATTCTCTATAATCATTACAAGCTTAAAACACTAATTACAAAGTAAGAAATCAATCACAAATCACTAATTATACTTTGATCATAATTAGCAAAGTACTTAATGAAAAGTAAATACAAATTAGCCTACCTAATCACACAAAACCCATATACAACTCATTCCCATTGATCCTAAGATGTCTATAATCATTACAAGCTTAAAACACTATTTACAAAGTAAGAAATTAATCACAAATCACTAATTATATCTAATCACAATTAATAAAGTACTTAATGAAAAGTAGACATTGTTTATATGGAAATAAAGAGCTAGGGGAGAGGAACCACCTACTTCTCTTTGAATCAAATTTTGACAGGGATACCATGGGTATCATGTGACCAAAGTTAAGCTTCCTCTCATGGCTCTCTTATCACTTCACACAAGACTTTCCATAAGAATGATCTAAAATTGTATTTTAAGCTAACTGACTTTGGTGATTGGGCACATATTGGCTGACTATTCCAGAAACAAAGCAGTACCCTTAAAAGTGATGCCCAAGTGCTAGATGGAATGCCCCTAAAGTTTGGAATAATTTTTAAATGTTTATTATGGGGCCCCATACATGCCCCAACAGATCCCAAATGCTCCCGGTAGGCTTAATTAAATATATTTGAGTCAACAAACCGAAGCTATGATGCATCCAGGATGTATAGAAACTTTCCGGATTAAGTGTGGGTTACTTTTGGGTTGATTGACCGGCCTATATAACTCAAATTAAGCTCATTTGTAAAGGAGTATGAGCACTCCAACGATCAGACGCTCACTACTAATTATACCACGGTGCGCCAAATTTGAATCTATTTTGACGAGGTTACTCTATATCCTGAGCTCTACATTTCCATTATAAATTTGTTAATGTTTTGTTGGCAGATTTAATAATTGAATAAATAGATTTTTTAACCACGATAGGTTTAGTCTAGAGGCCTAGCTCTATGAGTAGAATCCATCTGTGTGCAATTTTAAGTAGGTTAGCTCCACTGATCGAGTTGATAGCTCACAGGTGAGCTCCCATCCGAATTCATTTTTGGGTCGATTCTCTTATAAAGATAGTTTCTCTTGATTGAGTCTTAGATAGATTGGGTTGTTGGGTAGCTTATAGACTCACGCCAGTTGCATTAGATTAGCTTTCTTGCATAGGATTTGGACAAGTAGATGAGCTACGTAGTAGGTCATTGTCTTTTGGGTGGTCACCTACTATGACACTTGCACCACTGCCTCCATGCACTAGTGAGATTAGCTACATCCTCAATATTAATTTTTATTTATTGGAGTTCTAGCTAGACTAGACGTCTGTTGGTAGTCTTTGTAAAACATTGGCACCATTGCTAGGGATAGTTGCTTGAACCTATACAAGGCATTTGACCTATAGCATTCACTTCAGTCATCTAGGACCTCACCTCAGCACCTAAGGATTTTTTACAGGCATAAAAACATGTTGAGTGGTCCATAAGATGGGCTAGACATGTACGATGTGACTTCCTACATATGCGGAGTTGGCATGGTATGCATGTTGGTCTACTATTGTTAGATTAAATTTTTGTCTTTGGTTTTGTTTTTACATTTTTTCATTATGTTTTTTTAGTTCTTAATGTAGATTTAGCATAGGATTTGTGTTTCACTCATAGGCATCTTCATCTTCATGGAATCTTGTATCTGATAGCTGCAAGGAGGTGGCACCATTCGTACATCCACCCACACCGCATACACAAGCACAGACAGAGCACATGTATCTGATAGCCGCAAGGAGGTGGCACCATTCGTACATCCACCCACACCGCATACACAAGCACACACAGAGCACATGCATATATGGTGAGTCCTTACCTCTATATCTACTTGGATTTGGTTGAATTACACTATGGGGGGGCAATTGAGTACCTTGGCGAGGCATAAAAGACCCACTAGTTGCCCAGTACTTCATAGATGGCAAGCCACCATACCTTGTAAATCAATGTGCAAAACCACCATGCCTTGACTGTTGAGGGATTATGTGGTGATTGTGCATCTATCATTGAAGAGGCTTTGGAGATGATGCCTTTGTGATGAAGAAGGGATTAGTAGATCCAGTTGCCTCCATTGTGAAGGAGGGCTTGATGGATGCAGACTCAATCTGCAACAAGTTGTACCTCTCTCCTATGAGGGAAACCAATTGTCAAGGTTGCCATAGGATAGATGTCTTAGGATACACCATCACACCTGAAGAGGAGATGGGAATGAGCTTTTGTGGGTGAGAAACCATGGATGAGGTAGCAGCACCAACTGTGAAGTCCTTAGAATCAATCGTCGAGGTGTCAAGATCATGGGTTAAAGCTGGCTGCAGTAAGGTGTACCATGTAGGTGAATCTTGTATAGTGCATAGAGTAGAGGATGGAAGGGAGCGGATAATCACCATAGAGGATGCCCCCTCTAAAGAATAGTCACCCCCTCTATTTGTGTAGATAGTGATCTTCGTCGTGTCCTTCACTGGTGCTGCTACAATCCTCATGATTGTAGAGCAGTTGAAAGCCATCAACTTAGATCTTAGGCAGAACCAAGTGTTCCTGGGTACATCACCTACAAGCATGAGCATAGACAAAGCTTCTCAAAGAGATTGGCTAAGCATGGGATGACACACATCTACATATATGTGTACAAGTAGGCTAGAATCTAGGATCATCACCTGCTTCAAAATAACTTCGCGGTGTCGCGTGCCCATCTAGAAAGTGGAACCAAAAGGAGTGCCTGTTGAGAGGCAAGGTGTGGGAGATTTCTCCTTGAGAGAATCCCGTGCTATTGGGTGCAGCAGCCCAATGGGTGCTTGAGCCTCTTGTAGCAAAGAGGGCTTACCTTCCTGATGCATTCAACCAATGAACTTGTGTGCCTCTTGTAGTAAAGAGGGCTTTGTAGGTATCACCTAATGCGGCCACTTGAGAGAAAATTTTCCCTCATCATCGTGCTTCTGCCCTTGTATACTTATCGAGTGGCATGGTTGTCAAAGGGTTGGTGAGATGGGAAGCACCATACTATCGAGACGGAAGAGGTGTAGTGGAGTAGAGCCAACTAGGAATTCATAGTTCACTACTATCCTTCGTTGGTTAGGGCATTCGTTGGTTAGGGCGTAGTCACCATAGAGGCACCAACTGCATAGTCCTCTCTGGCATCCAACTCAGAACTAAACTCCGATGTGTCATAATCCGATGACGTCAGTGGCTCATTGTCCATTGAACTTTCCAAGAATGAGGATGTTGATTTGATTGAAGAGGGTGTGGAAGCGAAAGAAGATTGTGATGAGGGAGAGGAAGCTCCTACTGAGGGATCAAGAGAAATCTCATTACAAACCACATCTTTCCTAATGGTGATGGCATGGGTGATTGAATCAATGAGCCAGAAAGCATTGGATGCTTGGTTGTATCCTAGAAGGATGAGCTTTTGGGACTATGGATCCACCATTTGAGAAGTGTCCTTTGGCATGTGTACGAAGGATAAATATCCAAACACTCAAAAGTGTACCATCGAGGGCCGTCACCCGTAGTAGCAAGCCTGAAATGGTATCATGTTCCTTAGAGCCATAGAAGGTGAGCGGTTGTGAATGTAAACTATTGTTGCGCAAGCCTCTGCCCAACAGAAGGTTGGTGGAAGTGATCATGATGGAGCATTGATTGAGCCATCACCGCCGCCACCATCCAGTTATAAAAGAAGAGTATCGCAGAGTGTTACTCTTCTATTGGCATATAGGATGTTCTATATACATCCCCTATTTAATCTTCAGAATTGGGGTTGTATAGAGCAGCCTGTGCCAAAAACATTTTGTATCAGAACTATCGGTATAGGTGTAGATATAGGTATCGATAAATGTGCAGATATAGGTGTCAGTATATATGCATCTATAGGTGTCGGTATGCGTACATATATAGGTGTTAGTATGCAAATATAAATAGGTGTTGGTATATGTGTTGTTATATATGTCGGTATGCATGCATATATATAGGAGTCGGTATGCATGCATATATAGGTGTCGGTATGCATGCATAGATAGATGTCGGTATGCATGCATATATAGGTGTTGGTATACATGCATATATAGGTGTTGATATGCATGCTTCTATAGGTGTCGATATGCATGCATATATAGGTGTCGATATATATGTCGATATAAAATGGATGTTGCCGATGATGGTTATACCGTCTTGTCGAGATCGACAGTTGTACATCATGTGACTTGAAGTTTGTGCGATTTTTCCCCCGTGTTTTTGTGTCGGTATAACTGCCTGACCTCTTGTTGTAGTGCAAGGACATAGTCCACCTAATGACTAGTGAATGGAAGCAGCTATGCAAGTGTCATGAGAGATAGTTGATGGTTGCAATACGAAACCTACACATAGGATGGGATTGCCCTGGTCATATCCTTTACCAACTAATGGTAAAATGTAGATCTCTAGATGTTTCTAACTACTTAAGCTTGTAGTGCTCATGTGGAACTCTAAAATCACTAATGGACTTGCAGAACAAGTTGAAGTTAACTCTATCTATCCCATGAGATCCATCCGATATACAGGTAAATACAAATTAGCCTTCTAATCACACAAAACCCATGTACAACTCATTCCCCTTGATCCTAAGATTCTCTATAATCATTACAAGCTTAAAACACTAATTACAAAGTAAGAAATCAATCACAAATCACTAATTATACTCTAATCATAATTAGCAAAGTACTTAATGAAAAGTAAATACAAATTAGCCTACCTAATCACACAAAACCCATATACAACTCATTCCCATTGATCCTAAGATGTCTATAATCATTACAAGCTTAAAACACTATTTACAAAGTAAGAAATTAATCACAAATCAGTAATTATATCTAATCACAATTAATAAAGTACTTAATGAAAAGTAGACATTGTTTATATGGAAATAAAGAGCTAGGGGAGAGGAACCACCTACTTCTCTTTGAATCAAATTTTGACAGGGATACCATGGGTATCATGTGACCAAAGTTAAGCTTGCTCTCATGGCTCTCTTATCACTTCACACAAGACTTTCCATAAGAATGATCTAAAATTGTATTTTAAGCTAACTGACTTTGGTGATTGGGCACATATTGGCTGACTATTCCAGAAACAAAGCAGTACCCTTAAAAGTGATGCCCAAGTGCTAGATGGAATGCCCCTAAAGTTTGGAATAATTTTTAAATGTTTATTATGGGGCCCCATACATGCCCCAACAGATCCCAAATGCTCCCGGTAGGCTTAATTAAATATATTTGAGTCAACAAACCGAAGCTATGATGCATCCAGGATGTATAGAAACTTTCCAGATTAAGTGTGGGTTACTTTTGGGTTGATTGACCGGCCTATATAACTCAAATTAAGCTCATTTGTAAAGGAGTATGAGCACTCCAACGGTCAGACGCTCACTACTAATTATACCACGGTGCGCCAAATTTGAATCTATTTTGACGAGGTTACTCTATATCCTGAGCTCTACATTTCCATTATAAATTTGTTAATGTTTTGTTGGCAGATTTAATAATTGAATAAGTAGATTTTTTAACCACGATAGGTTTAGTCTAGAGGCCTAGCTCTATGAGTAGAATCCATCTGTGTGCAATTTTGAGTAGGTTAGCTCCACTGATCGAGTTGATAGCTCACAGGTGAGCTCCCATCCGAATTCATTTTTGGGTCGATTCTCTTATAAAGATAGTTTCTCTTGATTGAGTCTTAGATAGATTGGGTTGTTGGGTAGCTTATAGACTCACGCCAGTTGCATTAGATTAGCTTTCTTGCATAGGATTTGGACAAGTAGATGAGCTACGTAGTAGGTCATTGTCTTTTGGGTGGTCACCTACTATGACACTTGCACCACTGCCTCCATGCACTAGTGAGATTAGCTACATCCTCAATATTAATTTTTATTTATTGGAGTTCTAGCTAGACTAGACGTCTGTTGGTAGTCTTTGTAAAACATTGGCACCATTGCTAGGGATAGTTGCTTGAACCTATACAAGGCATTTGACCTATAGCATTCACTTCAGTCATCTAGGACCTCACCTCAGCACCTAAGGATTTTTTACAGGCATAAAAACATGTTGAGTGGTCCATAAGATGGGTTAGACATGTACGATGTGACTTCCTCCATATGCGGAGTTGGCATGGTATGCATGTTGGTCTACTATTGTTAGATTAAATTTTTGTCTTTGGTTTTGTTTTTACATTTTTTCATTATGTTTTTTTAGTTCTTAATGTAGATTTAGCATAGGATTTGTGTTTCACTCATAGGCATCTTCATCTTCATGGAATCTTGTATCTGATAGCTGCAAGGAGGTGGCACAAAACATTTTTTCATTATGTTTTTTTAGTTCTTAATGTAGATTTAGCATAGGATTTGTGTTTCACTCATAGGCATCTTCATCTTCATGGAATCTTGTATCTGATAGCTGCAAGGAGGTGGCACCATTCGTACATCCACCCAGAGGGAACATTTTCCTCATGCCATGTCATTGAATGGCAAGCCACCATACCTTGTAAATCAATGTACAAAACCACCATGCCTTGACTGTTGAGGGCTTATGTGGTGATTGTGCATCTATCATTGAAGAGGCTTTGGAGATGATCTTGCCTTTATGATGAAGAAGGGATTAGTAGATCCAGTTGCCTCCATTGTGAAGGAGGGCTTGATGGATGCAGACTCAATCTACAAACAACAAGTTGTACCTCTCTCCTATGAGGGAAACCAATTGTCAAGGTTGCCATAGGATAGATGTCTTAGGATACACCATCACACCTGAAGAGGAGATGGGAATGAGCTTTTGTGGGTGAGAAACCATGGATGAGGTAGCAGCACCAACTGTGAAGTCCTTAGAATCAATCGTCGAGGTGTCAAGATCATGGGTTAAAGCTGGCTGCAGTAAGGTGTACCATGTAGGTGAATCTTGTATCGTGCATAGAGTAGAGGATGGAAGGGAGAGGATAATCACCATAGAGGATGCCCCCTCTAAAGAATAGTCACCCCCTCTATTTGTGTAGACAGTGATCTTCGTCGTGTCCTTCACTGGTGCTGCTACAATCCTCATGATTGTAGAGCAGTTGAAAGCCATCAACTTAGATCTTAGGTAGAACCAAGTGTTCCTGGGTACATCACCTACTACAAGCACGAGCATAGACAAAGCTTCTCAAAGAGATTGGCTAAGCATGGGATGACACACATCTACATATATGTGTACAAGTAGGCTAGAATCTAGGATCATCACCTGCTTCAAAATAACTTCGTGGTGTCGCGTGCCCATCTGGAAAGTGGAACCAAAAGGAGTGCCTGTTGAGAGGCAAGGTGTCGGAGATTTCTCCTTGAGAGAATCCCGTGCTATTGGGTGCAGCTGCCCAATGGGTGCTTGAGCCTCTTGTAGCAATGAGGGCTTACCTTCCTGATGCATTCAACCAATGAACTTGTGTGCCTCTTGTAGTAAAGAGGGCTTTGTAGGTATCACCTAAAGCGGCCACTTGAGAGAAAATTTTCCCTCATCATCCTGCTTCTGCCCTTGTATACTTATCGAGTGGCATGGTTGTCAAAGGGTTGGTGAGATGGGAAGCACCATACTATCGAGATGGAAGAGGGTGTAGTGGTGTAGAGCCAACTAGGAATTCATAGTTCACTACTATCCTTCGTTGGTTAGGGCATTCGTTGGTTAGGGCGTAGTCACCATAGAGGCACCAACCTCTCTGGCATCCAACTCAGAACTAAACTCCGATGTGTCATGATCCGATGACGTCAGTGGCTCATTGTCCATTGAACTTTCCAAGAATGAGGATGTTGATTTGATTGAAGAGGGTGTGGAAGGGAAAGAAGATTGTGATGAGGGAGAGGAAGCTCCTACTGAGGGATCAAGAGAAATCTCATTACAAACCACATCTTTCCTAATGGTGATGGCATGGGTGATTGAATCAATGAGCCAGAAAGCATTGGATGCTTGGTTGTATCCTAGAAGGATGAGCTTTTGGGACTGTGGATCCACCATTTGAGAAGTGTCCTTTGGCATGTGTACGAAGGATGAATATCCAAACACTCAAAAGTGTACCATCGAGGGCCGTCACCCGTAGTAGCAAGCCTGAAATGGTATCATGTTCCTTAGAGCCATAGAAGGTGAGCGGTTGTGGATGTAAACTATTGTTGCGCAAGCCTCTGCCCAACAGAAGGTTGGTGGAAGTGATCATGCTGGAGCATTGATTGAGCCATCACCGCCGCCACCATCCAGTTATAAAAGAAGAGTATCGCAGAGTGTTACTCTTCTATTGGCATATAGGATGTTCTATATACATCCCCTATTTAATCTTCAGAATTGGGGTTGTATAGAGCAGCCTGTGCCAAAAACATTTTGTATCAGAACTATCGGTATAGGTGTAGATATAGGTATCGATACATGTGCAGATATAGGTGTCGGTATATATGCATCTATAGGTGTCGGTATGCATACATATATAGGTGTTAGTATGCATCTATAGGTGTCGGTATGCGTACATATATAGGTGTTAGTATGCAAATATAAATAGGTGTTGGTATATGTGTTGTTATAGATGTCGGTATGCATGCATATATAGGTGTCGGTATGCATGCATAGATAGATGTCGGTATGCATGCATATATAGGTGTTGGTATACATGCATATATAGGTGTCGATATGCATGCTTCTATAGGTGTCGATATGCATGCATATATAGGTGTCGATATATATGTCGATATAAAATGGATGTTGCCGATGATGGTTATACCGTCTTGTCGAGATCGACAGTTGTACATCATGTGACTTGAAGTTTGTGCGATTTTTCCCCCGTGTTTTTGTGTCGGTATAACTGCCTGACCTCTTGTTGTAGTGCAAGGACATAGTCCACCTAATGACTAGTGAATGGAAGCAGCTATGCAAGTGTCATGAGAGATAGTTGATGGTTGCAATACGAAACCTACACATAGGATGGGATTGCCCTGGTCATATCCTTTACCAACTAATGGTAAAATGTAGATCTCTAGATGTTTCTAACTACTTAAGCTTGTAGTGCTCATGTGGAACTCTAAAATCACTAATGGACTTGCATAACAAGTTGAAGTTAACTCTATCTATCCCATGAGATCCATCCGATATACAGGTAAATACAAATTAGCCTTCTAATCACACAAAACCCATGTACAACTCATTCCCCTTGATCCTAAGATTCTCTATAATCATTACAAGCTTAAAACACTAATTACAAAGTAAGAAATCAATCACAAATCACTAATTATACTCTGATCATAATTAGCAAAGTACTTAATGAAAAGTAAATACAAATTAGCCTACCTAATCACACAAAACCCATATATAACTCATTCCCATTGATCCTAAGATGTCTATAATCATTACAAGCTTAAAACACTATTTACAAAGTAAGAAATTAATCACAAATCACTAATTATACTCTAATCACAATTAATAAAGTACTTAATGAAAAGTAGACATTGTTTATATGGAAATAAAGAGCTAGGGGAGAGGAACCACCTACTTCTCTTTGAATCAAATTTTGACAGGGATACCATGGGTATCATGTGACCAAAGTTAAGCTTGCTCTCATGGCTCTCTTATCACTTCACACAAGACTTTCCATAAGAATGATCTAAAATTGTATTTTAAGCTAACTGACTTTGGTGATTGGGCACATATTGGCTGACTATTCCAGAAACAAAGCAGTACCCTTAAAAGTGATGCCCAAGTGCTAGATGGAATGCCCCTAAAGTTTGGAATAATTTTTAAATGTTTATTATGGGGCCCCATACATGCCCCAACAGATCCCAAATGCTCCCGGTAGGCTTAATTAAATATATTTGAGTCAACAAACCGAAGCTATGATGCATCCAGGATGTATAGAAACTTTCCAGATTAAGTGTGGGTTACTTTTGGGTTGATTGACCGGCCTATATAACTCAAATTAAGCTCATTTGTAAAGGAGTATGAGCACTCCAACGGTCAGACGCTCACTACTAATTATACCACGGTGCGCCAAATTTGAATCTATTTTGACGAGGTTACTCTATATCCTGAGCTCTACATTTCCATTATAAATTTGTTAATGTTTTGTTGGCAGATTTAATAATTGAATAAGTAGATTTTTTAACCACGATAGGTTTAGTCTAGAGGCCTAGCTCTATGAGTAGAATCCATCTGTGTGCAATTTTGAGTAGGTTAGCTCCACTGATCGAGTTGATAGCTCACAGGTGAGCTCCCATCCGAATTCATTTTTGGGTCGATTCTCTTATAAAGATAGTTTCTCTTGATTGAGTCTTAGATAGATTGGGTTGTTGGGTAGCTTATAGACTCACGCCAGTTGCATTAGATTAGCTTTCTTGCATAGGATTTGGACAAGTAGATAAGCTACGTAGTAGGTCATTGTCTTTTGGGTGGTCACCTACTATGACACTTGCACCACTGCCTCCATGCACTAGTGAGATTAGCTACATCCTCAATATTAATTTTTATTTATTGGAGTTCTAGCTAGACTAGACGTCTGTTGGTAGTCTTTGTAAAACATTGGCACCATTGCTAGGGATAGTTGCTTGAACCTATACAAGGCATTTGACCTATAGCATTCACTTCAGTCATCTAGGACCTCACCTCAGCACCTAAGGATTTTTTACAGGCATAAAAACATGTTGAGTGGTCCATAAGATGGGTTAGACATGTACGATGTGACTTCCTCCATATGCGGAGTTGGCATGGTATGCATGTTGGTCTACTATTGTTAGATTAAATTTTTGTCTTTGGTTTTGTTTTTACATTTTTTCATTATGTTTTTTTAGTTCTTAATGTAGATTTAGCATAGGATTTGTGTTTCACTCATAGGCATCTTCATCTTCATGGAATCTTGTATCTGATAGCTGCAAGGAGGTGGCACAAAACATTTTTTCATTATGTTTTTTTAGTTCTTAATGTAGATTTAGCATAGGATTTGTGTTTCACTCATAGGCATCTTCATCTTCATGGAATCTTGTATCTGATAGCTGCAAGGAGGTGGCACCATTCGTACATCCACCCAGAGGGAACATTTTCCTCATGCCATGTCATTGAATGGCAAGCCACCATACCTTGTAAATCAATGTACAAAACCACCATGCCTTGACTGTTGAGGGCTTATGTGGTGATTGTGCATCTATCATTGAAGAGGCTTTGGAGATGATCTTGCCTTTATGATGAAGAAGGGATTAGTAGATCCAGTTGCCTCCATTGTGAAGGAGGGCTTGATGGATGCAGACTCAATCTGCAACAAGTTGTACCTCTCTCCTATGAGGGAAACCAATTGTCAAGGTTGCCATAGGATAGATGTCTTAGGATACACCATCACACCTGAAGAGGAGATGGGAATGAGCTTTTGTGGGTGAGAAACCATGGATGAGGTAGCAGCACCAACTGTGAAGTCCTTAGAATCAATCGTCGAGGTGTCAAGATCATGGGTTAAAGCTGGCTGCAGTAAGGTGTACCAAGTAGGTGAATCTTGTATAGTGCATAGAGTAGAGGATGGAAGGGAGAGGATAATCACCATAGAGGATGCCCCCTCTAAAGAATAGTCACCCCCTCTATTTGTGTAGACAGTGATCTTCGTCGTGTCCTTCACTGGTGCTGCTACAATCCTCATGATTGTAGAGCAGTTGAAAGCCATCAACTTAGATCTTAGGTAGAACCAAGTGTTCCTGGGTACATCACCTACTACAAGCACGAGCATAGACAAAGCTTCTCAAAGAGATTGGCTAAGCATGGGATGACACACATCTACATATATGTGTACAAGTAGGCTAGAATCTAGGATCATCACCTGCTTCAAAATAACTTCGTGGTGTCGCGTGCCCATCTGGAAAGTGGAACCAAAAGGAGTGCCTGTTGAGAGGCAAGGTGTGGGAGATTTCTCCTTGAGAGAATCCCGTGCTATTGGGTGCAGCTGCCCAATGGGTGCTTGAGCCTCTTGTAGCAATGAGGGCTTACCTTCCTGATGCATTCAACCAATGAACTTGTGTGCCTCTTGTAGTAAAGAGGGCTTTGTAGGTATCACCTAAAGCGGCCACTTGATAGAAAATTTTCCCTCATCATCCTGCTTCTGCCCTTATATACTTATCGAGTGGCATGGTTGTCAAAGGGTTGGTGAGATGGGAAGCACCATACTATCGAGATGGAAGAGGGTGTAGTGGAGTAGAGCCAACTAGGAATTCATAGTTCACTACTATCCTTCGTTGGTTAGGGCATTCGTTGGTTAGGGCGTAGTCACCATAGAGGCACCAACCTCTCTGGCATCCAACTCAGAACTAAACTCTGATGTGTCATGATCCGATGACATCAGTGGCTCATTGTCCATTGAACTTTCCAAGAATGAGGATGTTGATTTGATTGAAGAGGGTGTGGAAGGGAAAGAAGATTGTGATGAGGGAGAGGAAGCTCCTACTGAGGGATCAAGAGAAATCTCATTACAAACCACATCTTTCCTAATGGTGATGGCATGGGTGATTGAATCAATGAGCCAGAAAGCATTGGATGCTTGGTTGTATCCTAGAAGGATGAGCTTTTGGGACTGTTGATCCACCATTTGAGAAGTGTCCTTTGGCATGTGTACGAAGGATGAATATCCAAACACTCAAAAGTGTACCATCGAGGGCCGTCACCCGTAGTAGCAAGCCTGAAATGGTATCATGTTCCTTAGAGCCATAGAAGGTGAGCGGTTGTGGATGTAAACTATTGTTGCGCAAGCCTCTGCCCAACAGAAGGTTGGTGGAAGTGATCATGCTGGAGCATTGATTGAGCCATCACCGCCGCCACCATCCAGTTATAAAAGAAGAGTATCGCAGAGTGTTACTCTTCTATTGGCATATAGGATGTTCTATATACATCCCCTATTTAATCTTCAGAATTGGGGTTGTATAGAGCAGCCTGTGCCAAAAACATTTTGTATCAGAACTATCGGTATAGGTGTAGATATAGGTATCGATACATGTGCAGATATAGGTGTCGGTATATATGCATCTATAGGTGTCGATATGCATACATATATAGGTGTTAGTATGCAGATATAGGTGTCGGTATGCATACATATATAGGTGTTAGTATGCATATATAAATAGGTGTTGGTATATGTGTTGTTATAGATGTCGGTATGCATGCATATATATAGGAGTCGGTATGCATGCATATATAGGTGTCGGTATGCATGCATAGATAGATGTTGGTATGCATGCATATATAGGTGTTGGTATACATGCATATATAGGTGTCGATATGCATGCTTCTATAGGTGTCGATATGCATGCATATATAGGTGTCGATATAAAATGGATGTTGCCGATGATGGTTATACCGTCTTGTCGAGATCGACAGTTGTACATCATGTGACTTGAAGTTTGTGCGATTTTTCCCCCGTGTTTTTGTGTCGGTATAACTGCCTGACCTCTTGTTGTAGTGCAAGGACATAGTCCACCTAATGACTAGTGAATGGAAGCAGCTATGCAAGTGTCATGAGAGATAGTCGATGGTTGCAATACGAAACCTACACATAGGATGGGATTGCCCTGGTCATATCCTTTACCAACTAATGGTAAAATGTAGATCTCTAGATGTTTCTAACTACTATCTAAGCTTGTAGTGCTCATGTGGAACTCTAAAATCACTAATGGACTTGCAGAACAAGTTGAAGTTAACTCTATCTATCCCATGAGATCCATCCGATATACAGGTAAATACAAATTAGCCTTCTAATCACACAAAACCCATGTACAACTCATTCCCCTTGATCCTAAGATTCTCTATAATCATTTCAAGCTTAAAACACTAATTACAAAGTAAGAAATCAATCACAAATCACTAATTATACTCTTATCATAATTAGCAAAGTACTTAATGAAAAGTAAATACAAATTAGCCTACCTAATCACACAAAACCCATATACAACTCATTCCCATTGATCCTAAGATGTCTATAATCATTACAAGCTTAAAACACTATTTACAAAGTAAGAAATTAATCACAAATCACTAATTATATCTAATCACAATTAATAAAGTACTTAATGAAAAGTAGACATTGTTTATATGGAAATAAAGAGCTAGGGGAGAGGAACCACCTACTTCTCTTTGAATCAAATTTTGACAGGGATACCATGGGTATCATGTGACCAAAGTTAAGCTTGCTCTCATGGCTCTCTTATCACTTCACACAAGACTTTCCATAAGAATGATCTAAAATTGTATTTTAAGCTAACTGACTTTGGTGATTGGGCACATATTGGCTGACTATTCCAGAAACAAAGCAGTACCCTTAAAAGTGATGCCCAAGTGCTAGATGGAATGCCCCTAAAGTTTGGAATAATTTTTAAATGTTTATTATGGGGCCCCATACATGCCCCAACAGATCCCAAATGCTCCCGGTAGGCTTAATTAAATATATTTGAGTCAACAAACCGAAGCTATGATGCATCCAGGATGTATAGAAACTTTCCAGATTAAGTGTGGGTTACTTTTGGGTTGATTGACCGGCCTATATAACTCAAATTAAGCTCATTTGTAAAGGAGTATGAGCACTCCAACGGTCAGACGCTCACTACTAATTATACCACGGTGCGCCAAATTTGAATCTATTTTGACGAGGTTACTCTATATCCTGAGCTCTACATTTCCATTATAAATTTGTTAATGTTTTGTTGGCAGATTTAATAATTGAATAAGTAGATTTTTTAACCATATTTAGCAGATCTAGCATGATAGAGTTGCCTGATTTGGACCAAACTTGATAGGTTTAGTCTAGAGGCCTAGCTCTATGAGTAGAATCCATCTGTGTGCAATTTTGAGTAGGTTAGCTCCACTGATCGAGTTGATAGCTCACAGGTGAGCTCCCATCCGAATTCATTTTTGGGTCGATTCTCTTATAAAGATAGTTTCTCTTGATTGAGTCTTAGATAGATTGGGTTGTTGGGTAGCTTATAGACTCACGCCAGTTGCATTAGATTAGCTTTCTTGCATAGGATTTGGACAGGTAGATGAGCTACGTAATAGGTCATTGTCTTTTGGGTGGTCACCTACCATGACACTTGCACCACTGCGTCCATGCACTAGTGAGATTAGCTACATCCTCAATATTAATTTTTATTTATTGGAGTTCTAGCTAGACTAGACGTCTGTTGGTATTCTTTGTAAAACATTGGCACCATTGCTAGGGATAGTTGCTTGAACCTATACAAGGCATTTGACCTATAGCATTCACTTCAGTCATCTAGGACCTCACCTCAGCACCTAAGGATTTTTTACAGGCATAAAAACATGTTGAGTGGTCCATAAGATGGGTTAGACATGTACGATGTGACTTCCTACATATGCGGAGTTGGCATGGGTGCATGTTGGTCTACTATTGTTAGATTAAATTTTTGTCTTTGGTTTTGTTTTTACATTTTTTCATTATGTTTTTTTAGTTCTTAATGTAGATTTAGCATAGGATTTGTGTTTCACTCATAGGCATCTTCATCTTCATGGAATCTTGTATCTGATAGCTGCAAGGAGGTGGCACCATTCGTACATCCACCCACATCGCATACACAAGCACACGCAGAGCACATGCATATATGGTGAGTCCTTACCTCTTTATCTACTTGGATTTGGTTGAATTACACTATGGGGGGGCAATTGAGTACCTTGGCGAGGCATAAAAGACCCACTAGTTGCCCAGTACTTCATAGGCTAGGCCGGTAGTCTCTCCTTGATAGAGTCGGTCATCAACAAAAAAATGGGTTGAGCCGTGTCGTATACAACAGGCAAGGCCATGTGACCCATGAGCCTATGAGACCTCTATGGGCTAAGTCCATTTCACAAAATGCTCAAGGGAGGGGCTGAATGTGGAAATCTTGTAGTGATAAAAGTAGAACGAGCACAACTCATGGCATACAAAATCAATCAAATTTCAAATGAAAATCAAATTTAAAATCGGCTCTGAAAAACTATATCATGTGACATATCTATGGAAAGCTCTTGATATGTAGAGTCTAAAATTATCTATTTTCTATGCAAAATGTTGAGCATGTATGTGAAAGTTACCGTGGTCCAAAAATTGAAAAAAATCACCCCCCACCTTTTTGGGAGGGAAAAGTACTCCAAGTCCCCCATCTTACAAACCCAACATTTTTGTACACATGGCACATAGCCATTTGTCAATTCCTTAAATACCTCTTAATGACCTTGCCAAGATAAAGCACTGTTCAAAATCCCATTCTTCCCCTTATGTTCAAGATTACCATTATGAGAAGAATGCCTACCTACCATTAGAAGGTATTGCAACGAAACCTGGAAGCATGACAAAGTATGCTTGGAATATCCTTGATCAAAAGGGGTTGTGGGAAAAATTCTACAATTCTTGGTGTCTTTGTACACCGTCTATGAGAAACCATGTACATCAAATAAGGTATTTATCATGAAGCATTTGTTCAATTTGAAAATGGCACATATGTGAGAGTGCACGAGAGTGGAAGCATGTTTGGAAGTGAGAGAGAGAGATAGAGCAAGCTTAGACAACTGTAAGACTATATACAAGGCTTGATTAAGGCAATGCTGAATAAAAATGCAAGTGACCCAAGGGTGCTATTTATAGCACACATGCTGGCCTTATATGGAAGACAAGGAATTGGGTCAACAACTTTTAGGGGCTCTTTTATGGGCATAAATAGGCATACTTGAAGGAGGCACTTTTGTATAGGTTCACACCTCTGTGGGCCATGGACTCTAGGAAGTGGCCAGTGTGCTATTCAATCTAACACCCCCTCTCAGCATTGGACACTGAGTAGATAGGGAGTAGTCACCATATCGCGATGCCTTTTCAATCCTATTGTTGAGGGAACATTTTCCTCATGCCATGTTATTGAATGGCAAGCCACCATACCTTGTAAATCAATGTACAAAACCACCATGCCTTGACTGTTGAGGGCTTATGTGGTGATTGTGCATCTATCATTGAAGAGGCTTTGGAGATGATCTTGCCTTTGTGATGAAGAA
The DNA here is from genome assembly GCF_041138505.1 of Cibotium barometz. NCBI lineage: Eukaryota > Viridiplantae > Streptophyta > Polypodiopsida > Cyatheales > Cibotiaceae > Cibotium > Cibotium barometz. The sequence continues at coordinate 46,596,456 of NC_141093.1, read as the reverse complement.
GGGATTAGTAGATCCAGTTGGTCCATTGTGAAGGAAGGCTTGATGGATGCAGACTCAATCTGCAACAAGTTGTACCTCTCTCCTATGAGGGAAACCAATTGTCAAGGTTGCCATAGGATAGATGTCTTAGGATACACCATCACACCTGAAGAGGAGATGGGAATGAGCTTTTGTGGGTGAGAAACCATGGATGAGGTAGCAGCACCAACTGTGAAGTCCTTAGAATCAATCGTCGAGGTGTCAAGATCATGGGTTAAAGCTGGCTGCAGTAAGGTGTACCATGTAGGTGAATCTTGTATAGTGCATAGAGTAGAGGATGGAAGGGAGAGGATAATCACCATAGAGGATGCCCCCTCTAAAGAATAGTCACCCCCTCTATTTGTGTAGACAGTGATCTTCGTCGTGTCCTTCACTGGTGCTGCTACAATCCTCATGATTGTAGAGCAGTTAGGTAGACCCAGTGTTCCTGGGTACATCACCTACAAGCACGAGCATAGACAAAGCTTCTCAAAGAGATTGGCTAAGCATGGGATGACACACATCTACATATATGTGTACAAGTAGGCTAGAATCTAGGATCATCACCTGCTTCAAAATAACTTCGCGGTGTCGCGTGCCCATCTGGAAAGTGGAACCAAAAGGAGTGCCTGTTGAGAGGCAAGGTGTGGGAGATTTCTCCTTGAGAGAATCCCGTGCTATTGGGTGCAGCAGCCCAATGGGTGCTTGAGCCTCTTGTAGCAATGAGGGCTTATTCTCAACCAATGAACTTGTGTGCCTCTTGTAGTAAAGAGGGCTTTGTAGGTATCACCTAATGCGGCCACTTGAGAGAAAATTTTCCCTCATCATCCTGCTTCTGCCCTTGTATACTTATCGAGTGGCATGGTTGTCAAAGGGTTGGTGAGATGGGAAGCACCATACTATCGAGACGGAAGAGGGTGTAGTGGAGTAGAGCCAACTAGGAATTCATAGTTCACTACTATCCTTCGTTGGTTAGGGCATTCGTTGGTTAGGGCGTAGTCACCATAGAGGCACCAACCTCTCTGGCATCCAACTCAGAACTAAACTCTGATGTGTCATGATCCGATGACGTCAGTGGCTCATTGTCCATTGAACTTTCCAAGAATGAGGATGTCGATTTGATTGAAGAGGGTGTGGAAGGGAAAGAAGATTGTGATGAGGGAGAGGAAGCTCCTACTGAGGGATCAAGAGAAATCTCATTACAAACCACATCTTTCCTAATGGTGATGGCATGGGTGATTGAATCAATGAGCCAAAAAGCATTGGATGCTTGGTTGTATCCTAGAAGGATGACTGTGGATCCACCATTTGAGAAGTGTCCTTTGGCATGTGTACGAAGGATGAATATCCAAACACTCAAAAGTGTACCATCGAGGGCCGTCACCCGTAGTAGCAAGCCTGAAATGGTATCATGTTCCTTAGAGCCATAGAAGGTGAGCGGTTGTGAATGTAAACTATTGTTGCGCAAGCCTCTGCCCAACAGAAGGTTGGTGGAAGTGATCATGCTGGAGCATTGATTGAGCCATCACCGCCGCCACCATCCAGTTATAAAAGAAGAGTATCGCAGAGTGTTACTCTTCTATTGGCATATAGGATGTTCTATATACATCCCCTATTTAATCTTCAGAATTGGGGTTGTATAGAGCAGCCTGTGCCAAAAACATTTTGTATCAGAACTATCGGTATAGGTGTAGATATAGGTATCGATACATGTGCAGATATAGGTGTCGGTATATATGCATCTATAGGTGTCGGTATGCATACATATATAGGTGTTAGTATGCATCTATAGGTGTCGGTATGCGTACATATATAGGTGTTAGTATGCAAATATAAATAGGTGTTGGTATATGTGTTGTTATAGATGTCGGTATGCATGCATATATAGGTGTCGGTATGCATGCATAGATAGATGTCGGTATGCATGCATATATAGGTGTTGGTATACATGCATATATAGGTGTCGATATGCATGCTTCTATAGGTGTCGATATGCATGCATATATAGGTGTCGATATATATGTCGATATAAAATGGATGTTGCCGATGATGGTTATACCGTCTTGTCGAGATCGACAGTTGTACATCATGTGACTTGAAGTTTGTGCGATTTTTCCCCCGTGTTTTTGTGTCGGTATAACTGCCTGACCTCTTGTTGTAGTGCAAGGACATAGTCCACCTAATGACTAGTGAATGGAAGCAGCTATGCAAGTGTCATGAGAGATAGTCGATGGTTGCAATACGAAACCTACACATAGGATGGGATTGCCCTGGTCATATCCTTTACCAACTAATGGTAAAATGTAGATCTCTAGATGTTTCTAACTACTATCTAAGCTTGTAGTGCTCATGTGGAACTCTAAAATCACTAATGGACTTGCAGAACAAGTTGAAGTTAACTCTATCTATCCCATGAGATCCATCCGATATACAGGTAAATACAAATTAGCCTTCTAATCACACAAAACCCATGTACAACTCATTCCCCTTGATCCTAAGATTCTCTATAATCATTTCAAGCTTAAAACACTAATTACAAAGTAAGAAATCAATCACAAATCACTAATTATACTCTTATCATAATTAGCAAAGTACTTAATGAAAAGTAAATACAAATTAGCCTACCTAATCACACAAAACCCATATACAACTCATTCCCATTGATCCTAAGATGTCTATAATCATTACAAGCTTAAAACACTATTTACAAAGTAAGAAATTAATCACAAATCACTAATTATACTCTAATCACAATTAATAAAGTACTTAATGAAAAGTAGACATTGTTTATATGGAAATAAAGAGCTAGGGGAGAGGAACCACCTACTTCTCTTTGAATCAAATTTTGACAGGGATACCATGGGTATCATGTGACCAAAGTTAAGCTTGCTCTCATGGCTCTCTTATCACTTCACACAAGACTTTCCATAAGAATGATCTAAAATTGTATTTTAAGCTAACTGACTTTGGTGATTGGGCACATATTGGCTGACTATTCCAGAAACAAAGCAGTACCCTTAAAAGTGATGCCCAAGTGCTAGATGGAATGCCCCTAAAGTTTGGAATAATTTTTAAATGTTTATTATGGGGCCCCATACATGCCCCAACAGATCCCAAATGCTCCCGGTAGGCTTAATTAAATATATTTGAGTCAACAAACCGAAGCTATGATGCATCCAGGATGTATAGAAACTTTCCAGATTAAGTGTGGGTTACTTTTGGGTTGATTGACCGGCCTATATAACTCAAATTAAGCTCATTTGTAAAGGAGTATGAGCACTCCAACGGTCAGACGCTCACTACTAATTATACCACGGTGCGCCAAATTTGAATCTATTTTGACGAGGTTACTCTATATCCTGAGCTCTACATTTCCATTATAAATTTGTTAATGTTTTGTTGGCAGATTTAATAATTGAATAAGTAGATTTTTTAACCACGATAGGTTTAGTCTAGAGGCCTAGCTCTATGAGTAGAATCCATCTGTGTGCAATTTTGAGTAGGTTAGCTCCACTGATCGAGTTGATAGCTCACAGGTGAGCTCCCATCCGAATTCATTTTTGGGTCGATTCTCTTATAAAGATAGTTTCTCTTGATTGAGTCTTAGATAGATTGGGTTGTTGGGTAGCTTATAGACTCACGCCAGTTGCATTAGATTAGCTTTCTTGCATAGGATTTGGACAAGTAGATGAGCTACGTAGTAGGTCATTGTCTTTTGGGTGGTCACCTACTATGACACTTGCACCACTGCCTCCATGCACTAGTGAGATTAGCTACATCCTCAATATTAATTTTTATTTATTGGAGTTCTAGCTAGACTAGACGTCTGTTGGTAGTCTTTGTAAAACATTGGCACCATTGCTAGGGATAGTTGCTTGAACCTATACAAGGCATTTGACCTATAGCATTCACTTCAGTCATCTAGGACCTCACCTCAGCACCTAAGGATTTTTTACAGGCATAAAAACATGTTGAGTGGTCCATAAGATGGGTTAGACATGTACGATGTGACTTCCTCCATATGCGGAGTTGGCATGGTATGCATGTTGGTCTACTATTGTTAGATTAAATTTTTGTCTTTGGTTTTGTTTTTACATTTTTTCATTATGTTTTTTTAGTTCTTAATGTAGATTTAGCATAGGATTTGTGTTTCACTCATAGGCATCTTCATCTTCATGGAATCTTGTATCTGATAGCTGCAAGGAGGTGGCACAAAACATTTTTTCATTATGTTTTTTTAGTTCTTAATGTAGATTTAGCATAGGATTTGTGTTTCACTCATAGGCATCTTCATCTTCATGGAATCTTGTATCTGATAGCTGCAAGGAGGTGGCACCATTCGTACATCCACCCAGAGGGAACATTTTCCTCATGCCATGTCATTGAATGGCAAGCCACCATACCTTGTAAATCAATGTACAAAACCACCATGCCTTGACTGTTGAGGGCTTATGTGGTGATTGTGCATCTATCATTGAAGAGGCTTTGGAGATGATCTTGCCTTTATGATGAAGAAGGGATTAGTAGATCCAGTTGCCTCCATTGTGAAGGAGGGCTTGATGGATGCAGACTCAATCTGCAACAAGTTGTACCTCTCTCCTATGAGGGAAACCAATTGTCAAGGTTGCCATAGGATAGATGTCTTAGGATACACCATCACACCTGAAGAGGAGATGGGAATGAGCTTTTGTGGGTGAGAAACCATGGATGAGGTAGCAGCACCAACTGTGAAGTCCTTAGAATCAATCGTCGAGGTGTCAAGATCATGGGTTAAAGCTGGCTGCAGTAAGGTGTACCATGTAGGTGAATCTTGTATCGTGCATAGAGTAGAGGATGGAAGGGAGAGGATAATCACCATAGAGGATGCCCCCTCTAAAGAATAGTCACCCCCTCTATTTGTGTAGACAGTGATCTTCGTCGTGTCCTTCACTGGTGCTGCTACAATCCTCATGATTGTAGAGCAGTTGAAAGCCATCAACTTAGATCTTAGGTAGAACCAAGTGTTCCTGGGTACATCACCTACTACAAGCACGAGCATAGGCAAAGCTTCTCAAAGAGATTGGCTAAGCATGGGATGACACACATCTACATATATGTGTACAAGTAGGCTAGAATCTAGGATCATCACCTGCTTCAAAATAACTTCGTGGTGTCGCGTGCCCATCTGGAAAGTGGAACCAAAAGGAGTGCCTGTTGAGAGGCAAGGTGTGGGAGATTTCTCCTTGAGAGAATCCCGTGCTATTGGGTGCAGCTGCCCAATGGGTGCTTGAGCCTCTTGTAGCAATGAGGGCTTACCTTCCTGATGCATTCAACCAATGAACTTGTGTGCCTCTTGTAGTAAAGAGGGCTTTGTAGGTATCACCTAAAGCGGCCACTTGATAGAAAATTTTCCCTCATCATCCTGCTTCTGCCCTTATATACTTATCGAGTGGCATGGTTGTCAAAGGGTTGGTGAGATGGGAAGCACCATACTATCGAGATGGAAGAGGGTGTAGTGGAGTAGAGCCAACTAGGAATTCATAGTTCACTACTATCCTTCGTTGGTTAGGGCATTCGTTGGTTAGGGCGTAGTCACCATAGAGGCACCAACCTCTCTGGCATCCAACTCAGAACTAAACTCTGATGTGTCATGATCCGATGACGTCAGTGGCTCATTGTCCATTGAACTTTCCAAGAATGAGGATGTTGATTTGATTGAAGAGGGTGTGGAAGGGAAAGAAGATTGTGATGAGGGAGAGGAAGCTCCTACTGAGGGATCAAGAGAAATCTCATTACAAACCACATCTTTCCTAATGGTGATGGCATGGGTGATTGAATCAATGAGCCAGAAAGCATTGGATGCTTGGTTGTATCCTAGAAGGATGAGCTTTTGGGACTGTGGATCCACCATTTGAGAAGTGTCCTTTGGCATGTGTACGAAGGATGAATATCCAAACACTCAAAAGTGTACCATCGAGGGCCGTCACCCGTAGTAGCAAGCCTGAAATGGTATCATGTTCCTTAGAGCCATAGAAGGTGAGCGGTTGTGGATGTAAACTATTGTTGCGCAAGCCTCTGCCCAACAGAAGGTTGGTGGAAGTGATCATGCTGGAGCATTGATTGAGCCATCACCGCCGCCACCATCCAGTTATAAAAGAAGAGTATCGCAGAGTGTTACTCTTCTATTGGCATATAGGATGTTCTATATACATCCCCTATTTAATCTTCAGAATTGGGGTTGTATAGAGCAGCCTGTGCCAAAAACATTTTGTATCAGAACTATCGGTATAGGTGTAGATATAGGCATCGATACATGTGCAGATATAGGTGTCGGTATATATGCATCTATAGGTGTCGGTATGCATACATATATAGGTGTTAGTATGCAGATATAGGTGTCGGTATGCATACATATATAGGTGTTAGTATGCATATATAAATAGGTGTTGGTATATGTGTTGTTATAGATGTCGGTATGCATGCATATATATAGGAGTCGGTATGCATGCATATATAGGTGTCGGTATGCATGCATAGATAGATGTTGGTATGCATGCATATATAGGTGTTGGTATACATGCATATATAGGTGTCGATATGCATGCTTCTATAGGTGTCGATATGCATGCATATATAGGTGTCGATATAAAATGGATGTTGCCGATGATGGTTATACCGTCTTGTCGAGATCGACAGTTGTACATCATGTGACTTGAAGTTTGTGCGATTTTTCCCCCGTGTTTTTGTGTCGGTATAACTGCCTGACCTCTTGTTGTAGTGCAAGGACATAGTCCACCTAATGACTAGTGAATGGAAGCAGCTATGCAAGTGTCATGAGAGATAGTCGATGGTTGCAATACGAAACCTACACATAGGATGGGATTGCCCTGGTCATATCCTTTACCAACTAATGGTAAAATGTAGATCTCTAGATGTTTCTAACTACTATCTAAGCTTGTAGTGCTCATGTGGAACTCTAAAATCACTAATGGACTTGCAGAACAAGTTGAAGTTAACTCTATCTATCCCATGAGATCCATCCGATATACAGGTAAATACAAATTAGCCTTCTAATCACACAAAACCCATGTACAACTCATTCCCCTTGATCCTAAGATTCTCTATAATCATTACAAGCTTAAAACACTAATTACAAAGTAAGAAATCAATCACAAATCACTAATTATACTCTTATCATAATTAGCAAAGTACTTAATGAAAAGTAAATACAAATTAGCCTACCTAATCACACAAAACCCATATACAACTCATTCCCATTGATCCTAAGATGTCTATAATCATTACAAGCTTAAAACACTATTTACAAAGTAAGAAATTAATCACAAATCACTAATTATACTCTAATCACAATTAATAAAGTACTTAATGAAAAGTAGACATTGTTTATATGGAAATAAAGAGCTAGGGGAGAGGAACCACCTACTTCTCTTTGAATCAAATTTTGACAGGGATACCATGGGTATCATGTGACCAAAGTTAAGCTTGCTCTCATGGCTCTCTTATCACTTCACACAAGACTTTCCATAAGAATGATCTAAAATTGTATTTTAAGCTAACTGACTTTGGTGATTGGGCACATATTGGTTGACTATTCCATAAACAAAGTAGTACCCTTAAAAGTGATGCCCAAGTGCTAGATGGAATGCCCCTAAAGTTTGGAATAATTTTCAAATGTTTATTAATGGGGGCCCCATACATGCCCCAACAGATCCCAAATGCTCCCGGTAGGCTTAATTAAATATATTTGAGTCAACAAACCGAAGCTATGATGCATCCAGGATGTATAGAAACTTTCCAGATTAAGTGTGGGTTACTTTTGGGTTGAGCACTTGACGGGCCTATATAACTCAAATTAAGCTCATTTGTAAAGGAGTATGAGCACTCCAACGGTCAGACGCTCACTACTACTATTACCACGGTGCGCCAAATTTGAATCTATTTTGACGAGGTTACTCTATATCCTGAGCTCTACATTTCCATTATAAATTTGTTAATGTTTTGTTGGCAAATTTAATAATTGAATAAGTAGATTTTTTAACCATATTTAGCAGATCTAGCATGATAGAGTTGCCTGATTTGGACCAAACTTGATAGGTTTAGTCTAGAGGCCTAGCTCTATGAGTAGAATCCATCTGTGTGCAATTTTGAGTAGGTTAGCTCCACTGATCGAGTTGATAGCTCACAGGTGAGCTCCCATCCGAATTCATTTTTGGGTCGATTCTCTTATAAAGATAGTTTCTCTTGATTGAGTCTTAGATAGATTGGGTTGTTGGGTAGCTTATAGACTCACGCCAGTTGCATTAGATTAGCTTTCTTGCATAGGATTTGGACAGGTAGATGAGCTACGTAATAGGTCATTGTCTTTTGGGTGGTCACCTACTATGACACTTGCACCACTGCCTCCATGCACTAGTGAGATTAGCTACATCCTCAATATTAATTTTTATTTATTGGAGTTCTAGCTAGACTAGACGTCTGTTGGTATTCTTTGTAAAACATTGGCACCATTGCTAGGGATAGTTGCTTGAACCTATACAAGGCATTTGACCTATAGAATTCACTTCAGTCATCTAGGACCTCACCTCAGCACCTAAGGATTTTTTACAGGCATAAAAACATGTTGAGTGGTCCATAAGATGGGTTAGACATGTACGATGTGACTTCCTACATATGCGGAGTTGGCATGGTATGCATGTTGGTCTACTATTGTTAGATTAAATTTTTGTCTTTGGTTTTGTTTTTACATTTTTTCATTATGTTTTTTTAGTTCTTAATGTAGATTTAGCATAGGATTTGTGTTTCACTCATAGGCATCTTCATCTTCATGGAATCTTGTATCTGATAGCTGCAAGGAGGTGGCACCATTCGTACATCCACCCACACCGCATACACAAGCACACGCAGAGCACATGCATATATGGTGAGTCCTTACCTCTTTATCTACTTAGATTTGGTTGAATTACACTATGGGGGGGCAATTGAGTACCTTGGTGAGGCTTAAAAGACCCACTAGTTGCCCAGTACTTCATAGGCTAGGCCGGTAGTCTCTCCTTGATAGAGTCGGTCATCACAACAAAAAAATGGGTTGAGCCGTGTCGTATACAACAGGCAAGGCCGTGTGACCCATGAGCCTATGAGACCTCTATGGGCTAAGTCCATTTCACAAAATGCTCAAGGGAGGGGCTGAATGTGGAAATCCTGTAGTGATAAAAGTAGAACGAGCACAACTCATGGCATACAAAATCAATCAAATTTCAAATGAAAATCAAATTTAAAATCGACTCTGAAAAACTATATCATGTGACATATCTATGGAAAGCTCTTGATATGTAGAGTCTAAATCTATTTTCTATGCAAAATGTTGAGCATGTATGTGAAAGTTACCGTGGTCCAAAAATTGAAAAAATCACTCCCCACCTTTTTGGGAGGGAAAAGTACTCCAAGTCCCCCATCTTACAAACCCAACATTTTTGTACACATGGCACATAGCCATTTGTCAATTCCTTAAATACCCCTTAATGACCTTGCCAAGATAAAGCACTGTTCAAAATCCCATTCTTCCCCTTATGTTCAAGATTACCTCTATGAGAAGAATGCCTACCTACCATTAGAAGGTATTGCAACGAAACCTGGAAGCATGACAAAGTATGCTTGGAATATCCTTGATCAAAAGGGGTTGTGGAAAAAATTCTACAATTCTTGGTGTCTTTGGACACCCTCTATGAGAAACCATGTACATCAAATAAGGTATTTATCATGAAGCATTTGTTCAATTTGAAAATGGCACATATGTGAGAGTGCACGAGAGTGGAAGCATGTTTGGAAGTGAGAGAGAGAGATAGAGCAAGCTTAGACAAGTGTAAGACTATATACAAGGCTTGATTAAGGCAATGTTGAATAAAAATGCAAGTGACCCAAGGGTGCTATTTATAGCACACATGCTGGCCTTATATGGAAGACAAGGAATTGGGTCAACAACTTTTAGGGGCTCTTTTATGGGCATAAATAGGCATACTTGAAGGAGGCACTTTTGTATAGGTTCACACCTCTGTGGGCCATGGACTCTAGGAAGTGGCCAGTGTGCTGTTCAATCTAACACCCCCTCTCAGCATTGGACACTGAGTAGATAGGGAGTAGTCACCATATCCCGATGCCTTTTCAATCCTATTGTTGAGGGAACATTTTCCTCATGCCATGTTATTGAATGGCAAGCCACCATACCTTGTAAATCAATGTACAAAACCACCATGCCTTGACTGTTGAGGGATTATGTGGTGATTGTGCATCTATCATTGAAGAGGCTTTGGAGATGATCTTGCCTTTGTGATGAAGAAGGGATTAGTAGATCCAGTTGCCTCCATTGTGAAGGAGGGCTTGATGGATGCAGACTCAATCTGCAACAAGTTGTACCTCTCTCCTATGAGGGAAACCAATTGTCAAGGTTGCCATAGGATAGATGTCTTAGGATACACCATCACACCTGAATAGGAGATGGGAATGAGCTTTTGTGGGTGAGAAACCATGGATGAGGTAGCAGCACCAACTGTGAAGTCCTTAGAATCAATCGTCGAGGTGTCAAGATCATGGGTTAAAGCTGGCTGCAGTAAAGTGTACCATGTCGGTGAATCTTGTATAGTGCTTAGAGTAGAGGATGGAAGGGAGAGGATAATCACCATAGAGGATGCCCCCTCTAAAGAATAGTCACCCCCTCTATTTGTGTAGACAGTGATCTTCGTCGTGTCCTTCACTGGTGCTGCTACAATCCTCATGATTGTAGAGCAGTTGAAAGCCATCAACTTAGATCTTAGGTAGAACCAAGTGTTCCTGGGTACATCACCTACAAGCACGAGCATAGACAAAGCTTCTCAAAGAGATTGGCTAAGCATGGGATGACACACATCTACGTATATGTGTACAAGTAGGCTAGAATCTAGGATCATCACCTGCTTCAAAATAACTTCGCGGTGTCGCGTGCCCATCTGGAAAGTGGAACCAAAAGGAGTGCCTGTTGAGAGGCAAGGTGTGGGAGATTTCTCCTTGAGAGAATCCCGTGCTATTGGGTGCAGCAGCCCAATGGGTGCTTGAGCCCAATGGGTGCTTGAGCCTCTTGTAGCAATGAGGGCTTACCTTCCTGATGCATTCAACCAATGAACTTGTGTGCCTCTTGTATTAAAGAGGGCTTTGTAGGTATCACCTAATGCGGCCACTTGAGAGAAAATTTTCCCTCATCATCCTGCTTCTGCCCTTGTATACTTATCGAGTGGCATGGTTGTCAAAGGGTTGGTGATATGGGAAGCACCATACTATCGCGAGACGGAAGAGGGTGTAGTGGAGTAGAGCCAACTAGGAATTCATAGTTCACTACTATCCTTCGTTGGTTAGGGCATTCGTTGGTTAGGGCGTAGTCACCATAGAGGCACCAACTGCATAGTCCTCTCTTGCATCCAACTCAGAACTAAACTCCGATGTGTCATGATCCGATGACGTCAGTGGCTCATTGTCCATTGAACTTTCCAAGAATGAGGATGTTGATTTGATTGAAGAGGGTGTGGAAGGGAAAGAAGATTGTGATGAGGGAGAGGAAGCTCCTACTGAGGGATCAAGAGAAATCTCATTACAAACCACATCTTTCCTAATGGTGATGGCATGGGTGATTGAATCAATGAGCCAGAAAGCATTGGATGCTTGGTTGTATCCTAGAAGGATGAGCTTTTGGGACTGTGGATCCACCATTTGAGAAGTGTCCTTTGGCATGTGTACGAAGGATGAATATCCAAACACTCAAAAGTGTACCATCGAGGGCCGTCACCCGTAGTAGCAAGCCTGAAATGGTATCATGTTCCTTAGAGCCATAGAAGGTGAGCGGTTGTGGATGTAAACTATTGTTGAGCAAGCCTCTGCCAAACAGAAGGTTGGTGGAAGTGATCATGCTGGAGCATTGATTGAGCCATCACCACCGCCACCATCCATTGAAAACACTGGTTGTAGATCTCCTCTTGTGTGCCGAAAATACAAGTCCTCAAAGAAGTGTGTCCAAAACGCAGGCCTCCAAAGTAGTGTTGGGCTGAAAATGTAAGTTTTCATGCGGTCCTCGCAAAGAAGTGCTGATGTCCTCATCAAGTGGTTGAAGAAATGGTTGTGGGTGGCAAGAAGAAGGAGAAAATGTAGGTTCTCTCGACTCGTCGGCTGAAAAATGTAGAAGTTGCCGTCGAAAAATGCAAGTTGCGTTGGTTGAAAAATGCAAGTTGGAGTTGCGTTAGTTGCAAAAAACACAAATCAAAGTTGCGTTAGTGGCAAGTTTGCATTAGTTGAATGAAACACAAGTTCAAGTTGTGGTAGTTGCAAAAACACAAGTGGAAGAAATATTAGTGCAAAAATTCAAGTCAAAAGTGCATTAGTTGAACTTGGCAGATGATACCATGTGAGAGTGCACAAGAGTGAAAGTGTGTTTGGAAGTGAGAGAGAGAAAGATAAAGCTTAGAAAGTGTAAGACTATGTACAAGGCTTGATTAAGGCAATGCTCAATAAAAATACAAGTGACCCAAGCTCGACCCAAGGGTACTACATGTTGGCCTTATATGGCAGACAGGGAATTGGATCAATAACTTTTAGGGGCTATTTTATGGGCAAATATAGGCATAATTGAAGGAGGCACTTTTGTATAGGTTCACACCTCTGTGGGCCTAGGCACTAACCATGGGCTTTGGGCACCCAAGACCATGGGCACCATGGGCCATGGGTAGCTTGGTATGTGTGGGAAGTGGCCAATGTGTTGTTCACTCTAACAAGATAATGTTTCGATGGTAGAACATCTTAATGAGTTCAAGACCATAAGTCATAGAGGGTGTCTAGTGACTTGATGAAGTCACTAGACACCCTCTATGAGAAACCATCTACATCAAATAAGGTAGTTCTCATGAAGCATTTGTTCAATTTGAAAATGGCAGATAATGGTTCGATGGCAAAACATCTTAATGAGTTCAAGACTAACACAAGTCAACTTTGGTCAATGGAGTCACCTTTGAAGATGAGATATGTGCTCTTCTTATACTATCCTCTGACAACCTCATCATGGCTATAAGTAACTCCATTTTTGGTACAAACACTCTTAAGTTTGATAATGTTGTGGGTGTTCTCTTAAGCAAGGAAATGCAAAGGAAGAGCATGGGCAAAACATTGGGTGTTGCATTGATAGTCGAAAACCAAAGAGAGGCGAAAGGAGAGAAGTAAAAGTCATCACAATCGTGATCTCTTGAGGCATAGCAAATCATCATCAAAACAAGTAGTGGAGTGTTGGAATTGTGGGAATTGTGGCAATAATCTATTGGTCAAAGAAGAAGAAGGACAGTAAGCCAACATTAGAGGCCAATTTGGCAAGACACATAGAGAAAGAAGGGTCACATGAAGAAGGACTATTGGTCAGAATCCCAAGACAATAAGCCAACATCTTGGTAGGTAAAATAGAGCAAGATGCTCTAATTCTCTCATTTGACAATGGGTCAGATGCTTGTGTTGTGGTGGACTTCAGAGCTTCATTCCATGCAACACCTCATAAGAAGTATTTCTAGGATTATACTAAAGGTTTATGTTAGATCATGGATTCAAAGTATGCAAATCTAATTGTTTTGTGTACACAACAAACTTGGGAGATGGAAGATCCATCATTTTATTGTTGTATGTTGACAACATGCTGATTCAAGTGCTAACATGTAGGAAATAAGGGAGCTAAAGGAAGAGTTGTCTAAATCTTTCTCAATGAAAGATTTGGGTGCTTCAAAGTGTATACTTGGTATGAAAATATCATTGAGAAGGTACTTGAAAGGTTTGCAATGAAAAATGTAAAACTAGTTTCTACACCCTTGGCTAGTCACTTTCAACTAAGCAAGGATATGTGTCCGAGGACAAGCAAGGAGATAGCTTATTATATGTCAAGAATTATGTATGCTTTAGAAATAGGTTCTTTAATGTATGGTGATTTGGACAAGATATTGCATATGCAATGGGAGTTGTGAGTAGGTTCATTGTAGGGTCCCTGGTCCCGATAAGCTTTTCCATCATTTTTTTTCTTTTTAATATTAAAATTAGGGACTAGGGGAACCCTGGCGCCCACTTGCACTAATCATTTGGTTATGCTACTAAGTGGACTAACCTGTGGTGGACACCCAGCACTATGGCCAGTACTATCCACAAGTGGGTTTGGAAAAAAAAGAGAAAGCACCCGCATCTCGGGTCCACCCATCACTAGAGTCATCAAAGAATACAAGAACAAAACGATCTAAATGCTTATGAAACACATCCGTCATTAATCTGTTGAAGGTGGCTGGGGCATTTGTGAGACCAAAGGGTATGACTGTGTACTCATAATGCCCATAACGAGTATTGAACCCTATTTTTGCGATGTCTCCTTCTTTAATCCTGATTTAATAATATCCTGACTTTAGATCTATCTTGGTGTAGACCTTGGAACCATGAAGCCTATCAAGCAACTCATCAATCGTGGAAATAGGGTACTTGTTTTTTATTGTCGCTTGATTCAATCCTCCATAGTCGACACACAATCGAAGTGTTCCATCCTTCTTTTTATTGAACAAGATTGGAGCACTCCAAGGAGAAACGCTAGGGCGAATGTATCATTGTTCTATGAGTTGGGTAAGTTGCTCCTTTAGTTCAATTGCCTTTGGGACAAACATCTTGTAGGGTCTTTTTGCTACCGGTTGTGCCCCAGGAATAAGCTCAATAGCATGGTCTACCTCTCTCTTGGGTGGAAGTTCGATAAGATCTTCGGGAAACACATCCTCAAATTCTTCAAGCCAACTAGGTCCTGTTTCTTCTGATTCTGACTTTGTTGGGTTAAGCTTTTAGGGCATACACCATTTGTTTCCTTCTAAAGGCTTTGGCAAGTTTTGTGAAACTCACAAGCTGAAGAGTTGGCTTACCTCATTCCCCATCTATAGTGACTTGTTCTCCTCGTTGGTTTGTGAAGGTAAGCTTTTGTTCTTTGCACTGAATACTGGCACTATTTTTCACTAGCCAGTCCATTCCTAGGATTCCATCATAGATTCCTAGGGGTAAGATCCTGAACTCAGCACAAGTTTCTTCTCTTCCCAATGTAAAATGTAGCTCCCCTACTGAAGATGTGGACTTAGCTATCTTCCCAATAGCTAACTCTACAGCTAGATGCAGTGCGTGTACTTCAGGCAAGCGGAGAGTGCGGATGCATCTAGGGGATATAAAAGAATGGGTACTACCAGAATCTATCAAAAGGGTGAATTTCTTACCCTCATATTCAGCTGGCATTTGAAGAACCGAGAATTGTCAATTTTCTCCCTGATGTTCAATAGCCGCATGAATATGTCCCATCGGCTCATCCTCCTCAGCATACATTTGATTTACCCTTGCCCTGGGAGCATTTGGTTGATTTCCATTTTGATTCTCCCTTCGAGCCTGGGGAATATCAATATTGGGCCTTGCAGCACGTTGAGGCATCCTGTTAGCTCCTCCAGGAAGATTACCTCGATTGTTGTTCCCTTGCGGATTAGCCCGAGCTTGAGGTCGAGGATTAGGGAATTGATTGAAATGAGTAGCTATGGGTCGATAGGGTTCAAAACTTGCCTGACTCCTCTGGAAGGAAGTATCCCTTTTGTGGGGACACCACTTTGCCCTATGTCCAGGTTCCATGCATGTGAGGCAAAGATCCTCGTTAAAGGCCTTTTGTCGGCGCAATAAGGGTGGAAGTTTAGCTCGAATTGGTAGATTCATTTGGGGAGCTTTTCTTTTAAGATCTTCCCTCCTTGGATTTTGATTATTTGAGGTTACACTCCCAACCTTCTTCTTCGCCTGATTGATTTCTTGCTTAATCGGACGACCAGCATCCAACACATCTATGAAGGTTGTAAGTCGGAGGGATTGAAGTCTCTCCTTGAGAGGTGAATTCAGTCGAGAGACAAAACGAGCCACCTTAGTCTCTTGGATCATTCCTTCAGGGGCGTACTTCAACAATTTGAGAAACTCCTAGTAGAATGATTCCAATGATCTTCCTTCTTGTTGACAATCAAGAAAATTATTTAGTCGCTCTATTTGATGAGTTCTGTTTTGGTAATTAGTCTTGAGTGCATCTCGTAGATACCCCCAAGTAACTTCTGCTTGGTTAATATTACCCTCAAGACAATGGTTTTTCCACCATAGCTTGGCTGACTTTTCCAGTTTAAAGCGTCCCATTATAGACTGATTAATCTCAGAAGATTGGGCAAGAGCGAAATAGTCTTCCATTTTCTCCGCCCATTCTTCGAGTTTCTTCCCTACTTCAATTCCTTCTCCATCGAAGGGTCCTGGCTGGGATTTTTGAAGCATTGCTTCGATGTCCCTACCCATAGGGTCAGCAAGGTCTAACCTCCCCCATTAGCATTGAAGCGCCTGGCCATTTTCCTACACTCATAATCGGAGGTCTAACTATTAGTAGTTCCCATAATTTCATAAGACTAAGGAAGGAAACAAAATCTTAAGAGTTAACTCGAACTATAATTAGCCAGATTCTTTACAACAAAAAGATAAGTATATATATTTATTCCAATTATTAGGCAATACATCTACTCTTGGTCTCTCTCGTTTTGGGCAGGCTGCCTGAGATGTAGACTAATCCTTCGCCTTAGAGGTTGATTCCTAATACAGGTTAAGTCTGGAAAATCTCGGACAGCTGAAGGTCGAGATACCCTCATAAGAGATACAAAACGTCTTAATTCGGGTCGTACAATATGGGCTATTCTCTCTTCCCCTACTATAGAGCATAGTGCTAAGATTTTATTTAGTATAACCCCAGCAGGTGTAGATGCATAAGGAAGAGAAACAAAGATCATGCAATCTAACCCAAGAGCCTCCCTAATCTGAAGAAGTCTAAGATTTTTGAACCACTTTTCTGGGCCATCGTGTAGCCTCACAATCAACTGATGAAAAGGAACTCCTTCAAGAGTTTGAAAACTCGAATCATAATAGGTCCACAGTCCTGACCAGCTGTCTCCAGGAAAGAAAGCTCGAGAGGTTATATTGAGAAGCTCCTGCCTACGTGCCCTTGACCAAGTGGTGATCAAGACCCCAAAAGTGAATCGTATTAACTCCTCGGTTGTTGCAGGATCCCAATTCTGGCTAACTCTGTGAGCCATCTACAAATAGAACAAGTAGAGTCCCAAAATTTGAGTATACTCTTAACACAAACTTTTAATTCAACTTCTCAATCCTTAAGAAATTCAAACTGCGCTCTGATACCACGTGTAGGGTCCCCGGTCCCGATAAGCTTTTCCATCATTTTTTTTCTTTTTAATATTAAAATTAGGGACTAGGGGAACCCTGGCGCCCACTTGCACTAACCGTTTGGTTATGC
Organism: Cibotium barometz; assembly: GCF_041138505.1. NCBI lineage: Eukaryota > Viridiplantae > Streptophyta > Polypodiopsida > Cyatheales > Cibotiaceae > Cibotium > Cibotium barometz. The sequence goes on along the minus strand of NC_141093.1, from coordinate 46,579,064 downwards.
TACTAAGTGGACTGACCTGTGGACACCCAGCACTATGGCCAATACTATCCACAAGTGGGTTTGGAAAAAAAAGAGAAAGCACCCGCATCTCGGGTCCACCCATCACTAGAATGGCAACCTGAGCCATTCACCCGCTTTCCACCCCCGCTTTCCACCCAACTCACACCACTTAATTATTTTATTCTTTTAAATTGTTATCCCATAGGTTCAACCACATGAGATTTTCCACTCGATCCACGACCATCACTTAGCCCATACCCTGGTGGGTGCTTATTTCTTCTTTCTTTTCCTTAAGTATTCTTTTATCCATTTTCTTTTCACCGTAACAAGTTATTGAATTTTGAGACTTTTTCTTTATCCATGTATTTAGCTTAACCACAAGATTCAACACACAAACCATAAGGAAAAGACTTTGCCGCATTAGACTGGCCCACTCTGCCCCATCACAGGTAGGGAGCACTATACCATCACTTTAAACCTTTAAAACTTAACTACAATGAGGAGATTTCCCCGGACCACTTAAGGATCAACCGGGCCACCCATCCACCCTCTCCCCTATGGACAAGGAGCACCCTGGGATCCACAGACGGGAGCCCGAACACCATGCCAACTTAGGTCATGGCCGCTTCAACGCCCTCCCCCAGGACTGAGCCTTGAAAGGAATCCATGCTACCCGGGGGTTGGATTCAAACACCACCCGGTAAGCTTAGGCATCTAGCCTCTTCGATACCAACTTAGGACTGGCCCATCCCTCAGCCACTTCTAGTGGCTACCGGAGGGTCATTCAATCTTATCCCTCAGTCCCTCAAGAGACTATCGAAGGCATTCATGTTCCTTTAACCATATTAAAGGTTCATTTCATGAATTCAAACCATACTTAATTTTTGATGTTTCACAACCACATTAATCCCACATGTACCTTATCCTTATCTCATGGCCCCCATCTTTTTCATCTGATTAAGTCTCTTTCTTCTTTCTTTTGTAACTTCTTGCGAGAAACTTTTATTAAACCATTCTTTTGAATGGAGCACCATCCTTTGTGTATATATATGTTTATTACTTTATGCCACTTTGTGCTAATCCGCTTTAAGCTAAAGTTAATAAGTGCTTAGGGATTAACTTTGATATTAAAACTTATTAAGTAACTTTAGATGCATTCAATTTCTGCCATATATTATGTTGCCATATTCACTTCATGAAAACATGCATAATGGCTATAGCTTATTGTGTTCTTTTACTTAGGTTTGTGAAAGCCCTTAATTACATCATTTACAAAAGTACTAGAGTCATCCTAACAAAACCTACCAACAACCTTATTAGAAATGCTAAACTTCGGGGAAGCTAAGAGTCTAGGTCTTGGACGGTAGCTGCAAACAAGAAAAACCCTATAATTAGCTAACCCTAAAAAGACCTAAGATGTGCGGGGGATGTCATACAAATGCTATGCTCTTAATCTTTTCCTAAAAAGGACTAACATCTTATCTAATTTACGTATCTAGCATAAGGTTTTCCTTTCTTTTTCGACCCCTAAAGTACTAGAGCTATGGTCAGATTTCTAGAGCTAACAACTATTTTTCAAGGTAATTTTGGTCCTTCATTATTACTAAAGTAAGATTCTTACTAATCACTCTTTTCCCCAACTTAAAGTTAACTGAGAATTAGCTTACTTCAATCTAGAAACTTCATGTAATTAACTCCTTAGTTACCTACTTACTTTTCCTATGCGAAGAAAATAAAAAATCCCTAAAACATGTAAGATTTCAGGATGACTTTTTGAGATGCATGGGATATAATTTCTATGGGGATGCTAGGGACTTTTCCCTATAAGGTAAAGCATGATAGAAATTAGGGGACTTTTGTTTCCAACCCTAAACTTATATTCTGCATCTATGAACTTGAAACTAGATGCATCTTGTGAATAAATTTTTGACCCTCAAATAAGATGAGCTGCCAGCACTTTTACATGCTGATTTCTCGCATCTTATAAGTAAGGCAAAAAAAACTTCACATAATCATCTTTAGAGAAATGGATGAATCCCTATTGACAATAGTCAGAGAAGGGGATTCCTGGGTTAAATCTTGTATCTTAGGGAAGATGCGTAGGAGAACTAGAGGGAAGGTTCTCTCTTTGGCATAGAAGATAGAGAGAGAAGGTGAGTCCTCCTCGGGAGGTAGAGAGAGAAACCATGAGCAGAATTGCACGATTATACCTTCTTATTCGGGGAAGAGGAAGAGAGAGAAGTAGCTTGACCTCTTGGTAGGACCTTCGCACCATGCAAGAGCTCACTCCGGCAGAACCTCCTTACTCTTTCAGCCTCCTTGGTCTCGGCAGAACTTCGGTGCAGGGTTGAGAGAAAATTGTGTGTATTTTTGGGGTGTGCTTGGGTCTTTTTATAGTTGAAAAAAATGGCATGAGATATCTTCAAATGAGGCGCCTTCTGACACATGGCATCTGAGGTGTCACAGTCCTATGGTCCAGCTCACCCTTTCCATCCACTTGTTATCTGATGTGTCACTATCTTATGACTTAGTCTAACTCTACCTTTTCTATTTGAACTTGACCACCTTTTAACTTTACTGAGGCACCTTTCAACTTAACTGGCTAGACCCTTTTATTTTAGATTCTTACCAATTTTTCTTGGTGCTAAACTCATGCCCCGTACTTGTCCAGGTTGAGGGTGGCGAGAGGTGGGTGGCCGGTGGGGGCAGATGGCCAGAGGTCGGTGGTCGGTGCTCAGTGGTTGGTGATTGATGGATAGTGGTCAATGTCCACATGGGTGGCTATCACACACGTGGAGGTGGCCATCCATGACCAGAGAGCTCTTCAAACATATATGTAAGGAGCTCCATCTCACCAATGAAGAGATGGGATTGTGAGGAGCTTAAGTGGGTTAGGCTCAATAATAATCTTACTTGATTAGTATCAAGGTGGAGTGGTTGTTTTCCCATAGACATAGCCCACATTGGGTGAACCACATATATCTTTGTGACACTCTCTATCTCTATCTCTATCTCTATCTCATGTGTGATTAATATTTCCTCGTGTGTGTTTGTTCACTCTATAGCTACTTAGTTTGCTCCCATAATCTTAACAACTAGTATTAGAGCAAGGTTTATTAGTAGCTATTATCATTAAAGAATAGTATTCCTTGATTGAGTGGAAGTGATGGCTGAGGAAGGTAGGTTGAAGATTTAAAAATTCAACAATAGAAACTACTAACATTGGAAGATGAAGATTCAAGATTACCTCTACTAAAAGGACCTCTACCTACCATTAGAAGGTATTGCAAAGAATCCTACAAGCATGAAGAAGGATGATTGGAAGTCCTTGATTGAAAAGTGTTGGGGCTATGCTTGGCATCATTGGTGGCATTCAACATATTGGATTAGAAAACCACACTAGACTTGATGAAGACACCCTCTATGAGAAACCCTCTGCATCAAATAAAGTATTTCTCATCAAGCATTTGTTCAATTTGAAAATGGCAGATAATGGTTTGGTGGCAGAACATCTTAATGAGTTCAACATCAACATAAGTCAACTTCAGTTAGTGGGAGTCACCTTTGAAGATGACATACACACTTTTCTAATACTATCCTCTCTGTTAGATGGTTGGGGCAACCTCATCATGGCTATAAGTAACTCCATTTCTGGTAGTAACACTCTTTAGTTTGATGATGTTGTGGGTGTTCTCTTAAGCAAGGAAGAGCATAGGCAAACCATTGGGCATTGCATTAATAACTAAAACTAGAGGGTGGAAAAGGAGAGAACCAAAAGTCATCACAATCATGATCGCTCGAGGCATAGCAAGTCATGGTCAAAATTAGTAATGGAGTGTTGGAGTTGTAGAAACAAGAAGAAGGAGTAAGAATCCCAAGACAATAAGCCAACATCAGAGGATACATGAAGAAGGACTACTGAGTCAAAGAAGAAGAAGGAGTAAGAATCCCAAGACAATAAAAACCAATATTAGAGGCCAACTTGGCGGGTAAAGTAGAGCAAAATGATTTAATTCTATCACTTCACAATGGGTTAAAGGCTTGTGTTCTGGACTCTAGAGCTTCATTCCATGCAACACTTCATAACAAGTATTTCTAGGATTGTACTAAAGTTGATTTTGGGTATGTGTATTTTGGAGATGATGAATCTTGTGAGATTGTTGGGAAAAGGAACAATTTCCATGAAGCTAAAAAATGGAAATGTTTGGGTGCTTAAAGATGTTAGGCATGTTCCATCTACTCATAGAAATCTAATATCTACAAGACAACTAGATGTTAGGCATGTTCCATCCACTCATAGAAATCTAATATCTACAAGACAACTAGATGACGAAGGATGCAACACAGCATTAAATGGTGAGAAGCAATTGAAGGTATCAAAAGGAGAGGAGAAAAGGTAGGTACACTCTATTTGTGTACTGTTGGCACGCAATCATCCATTTGCACAACATCTACATGAGTTGATGCGGCATTGTGGCGCCATCAACTTGGGCACATGAGTGCCAAAGGAATACATGTCTTTTTATCAAAGAAGCTTCTACCAGGTTTAAAGAATGTAGACTTAGAGTTCTGCAAGGATTGTGTTTTTAGAAAGAAAAGAGGGTAATATTCCTAAAAGTAGGAAGTACTAAGAAAATCAAAAAGCTTGAATTGGTCCATTCTAATGTATGGGGTCTTACTAGTAAAAACATGGGTTTATCCTATGAAGCACAAATTTGATGTATTTTATATATTAAAAAAGTGGAAATCATATATAGAAAATGAAATATGTACCAAACTAAAGTGTCTACCATTAGATAATCGAAGGGAGTATTGCAATATGCCCACAATGGAATCTGAAGGCAAAAGACAACACCAAGAACACCTCAACAAAATGGTGTTTCACAAAGGATGAATCAAGCAATCATAGAGCATGCAAGAAGCATTAGGTTGCACTTAGGTTTGCCACTTGAGTTTTGGGCAGAAGCACTAAGTACATCTATTTAGTTTATAAACAGGTCGCCCTCAATAGCCTTGGATGGAAACACACCAGAGAAGACATGGACACATAAAATAATGAACTAAACATTTCTCACAATATTTGGATGTGAAGCATTCATGCATGTAGGAAATAGTTTAAGGTCTAAGTTAGAAGCAAAGTCTAAAATATGTTCCTTTATTGACTACGGAGAAGGGGACTTTGGATATCACTTATGGGATCATGAAGACAGTAAAATATTTAGGAGTAGAGATGTTGTTTTCAATGAACAAAATATATACAAAGATTACTTACAGAGGAAACAAATGAAGGGTGCAGGTGATGAGTAAATGGAGCTTGAAGACAGTGAATATGCGAATGATGAGAACTTGCTAGAACACCAACAAAATCGGCAACCTCAACCTCACCTATACTTAGAAGATCTATGAGAGAAAGTAGACCACCCCAAAGGTTTGTCCCTTCATTCAACCATATCTTGCTGAGAGGATTTTGGAGAGGTGGAGTCATATGAGGAAGCCATGCAACATAATTCCAAAAGTGAGTGGGAGAAAAGCATGTAGCAAGAAATGAACTCATTGTAACGACAAAACCAACCTTGGGATTTGGTTTATTTTCCTAAATGTAAAAGGGAATTAAAAAATAAATGGGTTTGTTATAGGTTGAAAGAAGAAGAAGGTTGGAAAGGGAAATATAAGTTCAGGCTTGTCGTAACGGGGTTTGCTCAAAACAAGGGTGTTGATTTTAACAAAATATTTTGTGTTGTCATAAAAATGAACTCAATTAGAGTCATTCTTAGCCTTATGACTATTCTAGAGTGGCATCTTGAATAGATGGATATAAATACAACATTCCTTTATGGCAACTGGGTCAAGGAGATCTTCATGCATCAACCTTAAGGTTATGAAGTAAATGGTAAGGATAAAATGGTTTGCAGGTTGAAGAAAAGTTTATACAGCTTAAAATAGACATCAAGGGATTGGTTCTTAAATTTTGATAAAGATCATGGATTCAAAAAATGAAGCTCTTATCATTCTGTGTACACAAAGAACTTGGGAAATGGAAGATCCATCATATTAATGTTGTATGTTGGTGATAAGTTGATTGTAAGTGATAACATGCAGGAAATAACGGAGCTAAAAGAAGAGTTGTCTAAATCTTTCTCAAAATGAAAGATTTAAGTGCTGCATATCATATACTTGGTATGAAAATATCAAGGGATAGGAAGAACAAGACACTAATACTATCTCAATAGCATATACTTGGTATGAAAATATCAAGGGATAGGAAGAACAAGACAATAATACTATCTCAATAGAAGTACATTGAAAGGTTCGCAAATGAAAAGTGAAAAACCAATCTCTACACCCTTGGCTAGTAACTTTCGATTAAGCAAGGATATGTGTCCAAGGAAAAGCGAGGAGACAGCTTATATGTCCATAATTTCGTATGCTTTAGTAGTAGGTTATTTAATGTATGATATGATTTGAATAAGACCAAAAATTGTGTATGTAGGGGGGTTGTGAGAAGATTCATGGACAATCCAGGTAAAGAGCATTGGCAAGCTATAAAATGGATACTTAGGTATCTAAGAGGGACAAGCACAAATGCATTATATTTTGGAGGCCCTCTCATTTTTTTGGAAGGCTATGTTGATGTAGATATGGTAGGTGACAAAGATACTTGTAACAGCAGTACAAGTTATGTTTTCATTATTGGAGGCACAACAATAAGATGTGGCACTCATAGAGGAGGATATATGGCTTGACAAGTTATTGGAGGATATTGGAAGTAAACAAGACAATTGTATCTTGTAGAGTGATAATCATAGTGCCATTCACCTTACAAAGAATTCAGCCTTTCACTCAACATAGAAGTCAGATATCACATCATACGGACTCTTTTAGAAGAAGGATAACTGAAGGTTGGAAAAGTACACACAAGTAAAAATCCTACAGACATGTTACAAAAGTGGTTAAAAAGAAGAATTTTAGATTTTTCTCATCGTCAATTTCCATTCAAGAAAAAGAAGGCAAGAAGGAAAATAGTCACTCCTTTTATTGGTGAGCAATCTCTCCAAGAGGGAGATTGTTATATATGTGTGGCTTGATTAACCCCCATAATTTTTTTTCTTGTAAAACAAACATTTGTAAGGCCCCCATTATGAGGACAAGCCATCATGCTTAATAAAATTACCCACCAAAAAATTGGATTTTTTTTCCTGGCATCACCAAAATATTCTTGTCGTGGAAGATTGTGGTGGACGGTCTATGGTTGGTGGTCAATGATCAGTGGCCGGTCATCGATTCACATGGGCGACTATCACATACATGGAGGTGGCTGGTGGTTGGCCACATTCACATGGGTGGCTATCACACAAATGGAGGTGGCTATCACACAAATGGAGGTGGCCAGTGGCCACATTCACATGGGTGGGTATCACATTGATGGAGGGGGTCCTCCATGACTGAGAGCTCTCCAAACATCTATATAAAGAGCTCCATTTAACCAATGAAGAGATGGGATTGTGAGGAGTACAAGTGAGTTAGGCTCCTTATAATAATATTACTTGAATATTATCAAGGCCATGGAGTGGCTATCTTCCCATAGATGTAGCCCACATTGGGTGAACCACATATATCTATGTGTCACTCTCTCTCTCTCTCTCTCTCTCTCTCTCTCTCTCTCTCATGTGTGATTAATATTTCCTCTTACGTGTTTGTTTACTATATAGCTACTTAGTTTGCTCCCATAATCCTAACATAGAGAGAACTAGGCAACTCTTGGAGTTTACTCAAGCAAAGTTGCATATATACCTTAGAAAAGTATGTGTGTCAATTAATCAAAAGAATACCTTCAACCTCACAATCCACTATCACTTATACACAGGTGGATAACCTCGAGGAAGAAACTTTAAAGGAAAAATGTGCTCAACAAGAAGAAAAAATTAAGGACTAGGAGAAAAAGTATGAGGAGGAAGTGGCCAGGTTGCAGGACCAAATACATGGATATCAAGTAGGTGCCATGCCTTCCATTCATAATTGTGGGAGTCCTAGAAGAGGATGGTACATCAAGGAAACCTAACCCTCATTCTCCACCCCCAATTGAATAACAAGACCCATCTCTGGATAGGGGTGGGGATTTCCTTGAGTCACCAAGAAGGTCCTTAGATTTTCACATCACAACAAGGAGCCTATATGCCATATGAAATGAGCAGTGGTGGGAAGAAGAGGTGTACAAGTCAACATGTCATGCTTACATGACATCACAAGATCTTATAGTTTGTACTATGCCTACTATACCCTACTTCCTCCTCAAAATAGAAATGGAGTTATACAAGATGGAGATTCTAGTTTCAAATGATCCTAGGGGAGAATATGAAAACACACTTGATGAAGCCTTCAACATGAGTGCCTTCAACAAAACCCAGCCACCCATTATCAAAGATATGGTACAAGAGAACCCCAATGGAAATGAGTATTGACCCTTTCTTCTACCCTATCAAAAGAAGGCACACATGAAAAGATTTCCAAAGACTCACCAAGGGCACCCCTTAGTGGCTTAATTACCCATCCATGAAACCTCCAAAAGGTAACCCAACAAAGAAATATATCATTGACACATTAGAATATAACATCAAATTACTCAAGGAAGTTCCAGATTTCACTTGCAAGATGTTCACATCAACATTGCAAAGATGCTTCTAGCTCGTGAAATTGGTACAATTAGAGATAAGTGTAATAGATTCCCTGAAGGGAAAGATAGCATGTCCTTTTGTTTGGAGATGATCTACATGCCACCCAAGGAAATCCTATATGGATTCTATGCCAGAGTATCATACCTACCAGTGCATTACATTATCATATGGGAGAAGACATTCTACACACATTCTTTTTAGATCCACCAAGTGTCTTCACTCCATTCTCAAGATTGACTAGAAGGTTACTTTCCTACTTAGCACCACAAGCTAGCAACCCCATTTGGGAGATCCTTAGATCCATAGAAGATAGAGAGAGAGCATAGAAGCATAAGGGAGTTGTAAAGGAGTTGGCTCAAATGTTCAAAGCAAAACATCATCAAATCACCAAGCCACCAGCGTGTCCGAGGGATGCACATAGATTAGGTGGGAGGGAATGCTCTAGGCTAGAATGAGCAAGCCTAAATAGTGGTTAGACTACCCGCCGAAGAATCTAGAAAGGTCCTTGAGAAGTAGAGCTTCAATATTTAAAATTTTAATTTTTTGGGTTCCAAGAACTCTATTGACCCCATCGATTCAATTAATTAGAATTTTTATATGAGTTGGGCCTTGCATGTTTCCAATTTGTATATGAGTTGGGCCTTGCATGCGTACAATTTGTAAATCTAGAAGTCCCAACTTAAGTTGGTGTTTTACAAAAAATTATAATAGATGTCCAATCGAGCGAGAACTCCAGTAAACATAAATGTCTGTTGAGGGCATAATTGACCCAACGGAGGCACTAGTGCAAGTGTCAAGAGACCACCCAAGGGATAATGACCTTTTACGAAACTCATCTATCAATATCCAGAGGTCTCATGTGTCCAAATCCTATGCAGAAAAGCTAATCCAATATAACTAGAGTGAACACAAGCTACCCAATAGCCCAGTCTATCAAAGACTCAACCGAGAGAAGGTATCCTAACAAGAGACTTGACCCAAAAATAAATCCGGATGGTAGTGTTGTCAACTCGGCCCCGGTAGTTAACCTACTTAGAATTTCACACGGATGGATTTTACTCATAGAGCTAGGCCTCTAGACTAAACCTATCAATTCCAAATCAGACAACTCTATTGTGCTAGATCTACTAAACATGCTTGAGAAATCTACTTAATAAATTATTAAATCTACTAATAAAACATTAACAAATTTATAATGGAAATGTAGAGCTTAGGACACATAGTAACCTTATCAAAATGGATTCAAATTTATGCTCATCACTTTTAGTTCTTTGACACAAGACCTCCTTTTGAAATGAGATTAATTTGAATTATATAGGCCCAAAATTAATCGACACTTAATCTATGAAGTTGCTATACATCTTGGAAGCATAATAGCTTTGGCTTGAGTCAAATAAATTTAATTAAGTCTATTGGGACCATCTGAGGCGGCACGTATGGGGCCGACATAATAAAAATTCAAAAATTCTTCCGAACTTCAAGGGCATTCTATCCAACACTTGAGCATTGCACTTTTAAGGGTAGTGCTTTTTCCCCAAAGCATTCCTCCCCACCTATATTGTGCATGTCCTTGGGAGTGTTGGACATTTTCACGGATCAACTAGTCTGATGCTTCAAGTGTTGGTGGTGTGATGTGGGTGGGCATTGAAAGTTCAAGGTCATTTGAAAGTTCAAGGTCATATACTATCATAATATGTCTCTGACATGCATCTTACAGTAGGAATTAAGAGTGTATTAACTTACATAAATGCATCAAGTACATGACCTAGCTAGTTGGACTATTCTCACAAGAATAATCTCGGTTATATGTTTTTTGCTTGGAGGTGTCTTTGCCTTTGGCATTGAATGCTTTTTCTTGAGATTTGTGAGTTGTTTTGACCATTTTAGACTTCATGGGCTTCTTAATCTTTGAGTGCCCACTTGAGCATAGAAACTTTTTTTGGTTTCTTTTGAAATTTGTAGTTAGCACTTGATCATTGGACGATTAAGTTCAACTTGCAGAAGATGCATAGAAAAATCAAGTGAGAATTTTCCAACTGATCCATTTTAATGCATTGAATACAATACATGCAAACTAAATGTAACTTAGCCCTAAAGTTAGATATGTAAATATTAGCATCATTCTTCTATTCCTCCAAATGCCATTAGTGTTGGCATTGCAATTGATCTATCACTAGATCCTTGTCATATTGGTACCTATATGAAACAATATTCCATATCTCCACTTATTGACTTGTGAATTGGAGAAAACAATTGATTTCTCCACCACATATAGGTTCTACATATTGGTTTTTAGTCTGGTGTTCCAGCCTATGGTCAATGAACCTATATTATGCACATATACCTAACAACTTGTTCCACCCACCCATAGAGCTAATCTTTCTGGTTTTCCTTGTGGTAGCCTTAGATATTGCTTGAAGATGTGTTACGTATTGTACTTGATATGGAAGTGTATAAGATGGTTTCTTAAGTGTAGGTATTTCATCTGAGTCGAATTGGAGTGAAGTTGGTCTGATGAACAGGTAGAGGACCTATGTGGCAGACCATGTCATCGTAGTGCTCCTCTAAGGCATTTTATTGAGAAAACAAAAAGGAAGATAAAAGGAGGAAAGTGATGAGTTTGTGTACATAGCCAGGGGAAAAAAACCTCTTATAATGAGGGAAAAAAGTTCCCTAACCTTGCTAAGGTCACTTCCTATTTACTTAGTATGTACACATACCTACGGGGTTTACATGTTGGCATTACCAATATTATATGGGCATTAAAATTACAAAGGAAATAAAATAGAAAATTTAACACAAAACAATGCCCATAATAGATTAAGCTTTGGAGTCCACATTTTAAATGCCTCCTCCCTACCTAGCCTTTATTTTATCTAGCCAAATAAGAGTGCATGTGCACGGGATTTAAACATTACTATCTATACATGGCCGTATAATGTGGCCCTATAGCATGATATCCTAGAAAATGCATTAAAACAACATGTTGTGCTAGATGGGGGTCATAGCAATGAGCTCATGGGCTTTTGATGGCAAGGTCTATGCTAGAATAATCCTTACCATGCATTAGACAAAATTTTATTGATGGCAACCATTGTTGTCGGAGGTGGTGTGTGCTCAGGCTGTAGAGGTTTTGGGACCCAACTTTGGATCATTCTCAAAGAAGACATATGTACTTTTTTGGGTCTCTAAACTTGTCTCACCTGTGGTTCTTGAGTTGGCTACTTATTTTTCTTGGATGGATCCTTTTGCCCTTAATTTCTAGAGCAATCTTGTGGCTTGTGTCAATGGTGTTTATGTATCCACAATTGCTCCCAATCTGGTTATGCTTGAATCAACCTTTTGGGAATGCAGATCTTTGTCATTGGTTGTACATACCTCTATGTTTTTTTAGCTTGTTGGGTACACCTCTTGTGGGAAGTAGGGACTTTCATAGCATATTAAGGACTCTTTCAGGGAATCCAAATAATTGACTATCCCTATCCCACTTGAATAGTCTTATTTAGGACCCAAATAGTCATGTGATGTGGCTTCTTATGAGTGTTCCCCTTGCCACCTTTCTCATTTTGTGAGTGGACTATCACTTCTTGCCTTGGGCTCTTTCCTTTGTCAATGATTGGCAAGGCTTCCTTCATGTAGTCTTTTGACGTTGGTGGGTTGCCCTTTGGGTATATTTAGGAATCCAAATCTACCTAGGGTTCTTCTTAGCACCTTCTTAGATACCCATACCTATCTTCTTGCCTTGGGCTCTTTCCTTTGTCAATGATTGGCAAGGCTTCCTTCATGTAGTCTTTTGACGTTGGTGGGTTGCCCTTCGGGTATATTTAGGAATCCAAATCTACCTAGGGTTCTTCTCTAGCACCTTCTTAGATACCCATACCTATCTTCTTATTGTTGCCTTGCCTTGTTGTTGTGAAGGTGGGGTGAATGAAGTCTTGGTTGCCTCTCTTACATTTAATTTTACCTTTGGTACTCATATTAGCTTCAACACCTCTTTTGAAGTTGTGGGCGATGAAGAAGTTATTGTTTCCTTGCCTTGTTGTTGTGAAGGTGTGGTGAATGAAGCCTTGGTTACCTCTCGTACTTATATTAACTTCAACACCTCTTTTGAAGTTGTGGGCAGTGAAGAAGTTATTATTGGAGGAAGCATTATTATTGGTTCACCAGGGGATCTCTTTTGTACCCACACTTGTGAAGTCTTGGTAGACGTGGGTGTTCTAGCTTCAATGACCTTACTATCCACCTCAACATGTGACTCACAATATTGTGGAAGTAGAGCCTATTTCTCTTTAACTTGGCTTCTTTCTTCCTCTACCTCATTTGGTAATTGATATGAGTATCTAGGAGCAAACTCAGCATAGGATTTTTGAGATCCATTGCTAAATGGCACTCTATTGTCTAGGCATGCTCTATATGTTTTCTACCACACCCTTCCTAGAATGACTTCTGTATTAGTTGTATGTGGTGGGAGGACATGAAATATGTGATCACATTGAATGTCATTGATAGACATTGGGATGTCTGCATAACCTAGTGAATGAACTTTCTCATGAGAGGAGTCCATTATCATCACATTTACTGGAATGATTTTTACTTCATGCAATAGTTTGAACACTTCAAGTCCAATGGAGTTGTGATGCATTTTTTAATCTAGCACATCATATTGAGATCTCTTGCTAGTGCTAAGGTGGGCCACATCGAACGGATCTAGTCCATCATAACTCTCCTCACATCACGATAAGTCTATACATCCACCTCATGTATTTTCTACTTGACTTTATCCTTCCAACCTTGGGTTGTTGCATCACTTGTCCCTTCTCCCTTTCTACTTGACTTTATCTTTCCAAGCTTGGGTTGTTGCATCACTTGTCCCTTCTCCCTTTTTAGCTCCCTGGAAACAAGTGATCATCATAACTAGCATGATATCATTGCCATGCTCATCACAAAACACCGTTGGAGTTCTTTCTTTATCAGATATGTCCATTGCATGAAGAATTTGGTTCCAATCAAATGATGGTTCAAATTATTCTTCAATGTTAGGATGTTCTTTGTATGCTTCTTCATCTTCTTTGAGCCCATCATTGGTGAAATCATCATCATGCATTTCCCCTTGAATTTCTCTAGAGATAGTTTTGAACTAAACTAGTTAGTTGATTTGAAATTCTCTATGGAGTTGCGGACACATTCTCGTAGAAATGGTCTATGGTATTCACCCTTATAACTCCACCTTCTTGCCTTAAGTAGATATGGTCAAATCCTCAATCTTGGATTACTTTGAGTTGTCTCATGAATGGACAACCCAAGATTATATCATATATGGATCTTTTACCAAAATCTAAGATAGCAAAGGTATGCTTGTATTCTATGCCACACAAAGTGATGAGAAAACCTATTGGCTCATTTATGTAGCTATCTACCAAATTGCAAGTTCAATCTAGTTTTTGTGATGGTAGGCTTACCCCATTTTGTCCATATTTTTGTGGTAGCTATGGAAAATCCTACTCCACTATCAAGTATATCCATGGTTTCAAGTATATCCATGGTTTTAATACCAACATCTTGAACAAGCAACAAGGTGTTTCCTTCTTCTCCTTCATAGTAATCTCCAACTTTGTTTATGAATTGGTTTGATTTCTTTGTTTTCTTGATTTTCCACTTCCGTTGTTGATAATGAAGTGATGCCACAACCCATCCCCATTTTGTTGAAGCTCTTTCTCACTTCTAGCCCCAATTCTTGCTTAACCTTCAAGAGATCTACTGGAGTTTCTAGCATCTCTTAAATGCTAATCGTGTAAGGCACTCATGGCTTAAAAAATTTCCACAGTGAGGGAAGTCTCTTGATGATTGATTTTCTCTTGTAGCTACCTAGATAGGATGATATGGTTATTAATGAAGTGTCTTTGGAGCTCTTAGATTTATCTATACCTACTAATCCATCTCTAGATGCTACTTCCACATCTACATTATGTTTTTAGTAGCTTCAATCTCTTGAAATGGTGGAGTGAGACCACCATCCTTCACCTCACATGCCTCATTCCATGATTCCTTAAGGCCATTTGGCATTGACTTCTAGTACTACACCTAGGTCTTGGATTTGTGGTTATGCCCCTTGTGGCACTTCTTACCTGAGTTCAACACATTTGACATGTTGATCCATAACCAATTATGCTCTATTTTGGTTCTGGAGATGTTTGCCTTCTCTATTAAAGCTAGCATAGCCTTGACTAAGTAAGTATGTAGTTCCAACCTTTGTTGTTCAAGGGAATAATTAGTATATGCCATCCATTGTTCCTCTTATGTTTGGCCTATTGGCTTCAGTCTTGCCTCCATTTCTTTAAGCATTCTCTTCAAAGGTTTGAATGGCTTGGGTTGGCTCTCAATCAGAGAGGGTTGAACCTTTGACAATCTCTTTTCAACCCCAAGCTCTTGTTTTTCCCTTTGCATGTGGGCTTTGTGTCGAGCCTTTATTTTCTTTTGCTCTTTGAGTCTTTTTCTCATATTTTTCTTCATTCTTGCCCTTGTATTTAGTCTATTTTTAAGGCTTGTATGCTTGAGTTTCTATATTGAGTGGGACTTGTTCCTTATGCTATGAGGAACTGAGTGATGTGTTTAGTTCC
This sequence comes from Cibotium barometz, assembly GCF_041138505.1. NCBI lineage: Eukaryota > Viridiplantae > Streptophyta > Polypodiopsida > Cyatheales > Cibotiaceae > Cibotium > Cibotium barometz. Next base: position 46,563,775 of record NC_141093.1, on the reverse strand, counting down.
ATCGACTTGACGGGCTTCACATTGAAAACAGGATTCCTTGGACAATCCACCGTAAATAAGTGCTTTATAGCACAATCCTCACAAATTCCTCTTTGAACCTTTGCATGAGGGAAATCAACCACATCATGGTTATATCTATAGAAAGTATAAACTTTCATAGATTGTCTAGGAGGTTCTAATAAGCTCATCTCTTGGCTTCTGACTCCACCATTAGCTATGAATTGCAAAATTTTTCCACTCATATGGTATCATTCATCAAAGCTAGAAGTTTTGGGGTATGTAATGATTGGGACTAGCAATGGTTTCCTTATGCCTCTTGGAAATTTAGCATCAGCTCTCACTTCTCCATGATATGGCATTGGCTGCATATAAGCAACCTCTCTAGTCCTTAATGGTGTTGGGCCCTTTTTAACTTCTAGATCACCAACCTGTTGATGCCTAGGTGTGGGTTGAGGTTGATGGTATGGAACCAAAGAATTTATTGGCCTCAATTGATTTGACCTATGAGATACTAGCCCATAATTTGCATTCAACTATTGGTTCACCCTATTCTGATTTGGCCAGTTGGTTTGCTATTGGTTTTTTTCTTTCTTTCAATTGAGTCACTTATCTTCCAGAGGATTAAATCACTTAGAATGTTTATGTTTGGCAGTGTGGGATTATTCCCATCACTCTATGTCGGAATGCTTATGGATATTAACATCCCATGTTTTCCAGCAGGTCCACAACTTCTTGGATGCATTGATCAAGAGTAGCACATCTCTTCTTGTACACATCCACTCTGTTTATAAGCTCTGAGATACATGCTCGCCCTTCTTATATTCTTTAAAGATGTATGGTGAATATTATGATGGTGCAGAGAGAGAACAAATGGGAAAAAGGAAAGCGGTAGAGAGAAAGAGATAGAGATAGACAACACAGTAGGGACTAGAAGATGGGCCAGACCCCCCCTCCCCCCCCTTGTGGAGTTATATTATTGACAAGGAGCAAGCTCCTTTGTTACATAGAAACTAGTTCTTGACTTGTAGAGCTTGGGAACAAGATCATGGTTCCTTGCATGGTATACAATCGGCTAACACTTGCACAGCTCAAAAATTGGCTCCTTTGATCTTCTTGACTTATCTTCTTCTCTCCTAAACAATATGTGTAAGGCTCTCTTCTTGGTTCTTGATTTCACTTTCCGCCGTAGCACTTTGTGAGACTCAAATCGCCTTCTCTCCTACTCTTGTATACACATAAAGTGATGCTTTCTTCACCTCCTTCATACCTAAGGAGAGCCTCCCTTTTATAGGCTCCAAGAGCTTCTCTTCTGGGAGAGAGACTTGAGTGCCAAGGGGGGAAATTTTTTGGTGAGTGCTTTTTCAAATCCGGTGAGGAAAAAGATTCTTTTTATACATAAAGTACAACGAAATATTGTCTCTCTCTCTCTCTCTCTCTCCCTCTCTCTCTCTCTCTCTCTACTTGATGACTAGGAGACACAAATAAATGAATAATTATTACATCTTTATTTGCACTTTTGTCCACCAACATTACAGTGGAGATACTCATACATAAGGCTTTTAACTTTTCACATGATGGTTGTACCCGCCCATCACCACAGCAATAAGGTAATGACGTGTTGCATTGATGCCATCAAATGATCTTCTATTTTTTGTTTTCGGTCTTGTACCCCCAATTGCACATCATTTGTGTGACTTCATTCAGAATGTTGAGGGACCCACCTACATCATGGACTATGAACCCATGGTCTTTCACCATTTCTTGTTTGAGTATCTTAATGGCCGCCTCTGCATACTCGACTTTCGCATAAAATCTGTGTAATGCCTAGTACTCATGTAGGGTTCTTGTTCCATCTACACCATCAATATTTGCATCCCACTCCGCCACTTGCACCTTTAGGGTGCATTTCACCCGTGCAATAAGTTTGCTAATCCCTGTGTGTTGTGTATTCTCTCTGAACATACTCATCCTTGGGAAATGTTGTGAGAGAGGTTAGTGGAGGGAAGTTGTGAGAGAGGGTGGTGGGGCGAGGTATTGAGAGATGGTTTGTGTATGAGTGTGGTTAACAAAGGGTGGAGAACACATATTTCTTGTGCTTGTGGAAGAGGAGAAGCACATTATGACGAACGAGGTGATATTTAAAAAATTTGTAACCAAGGACAAAACGATGTGTGAA
>NC_141093.1:46549099-46556599 GCF_041138505.1 Cibotium barometz | reverse complement strand
AGGTACCTTCTTTGCCTGTTTGGGTACCCACTTGTATGTCATCATGTGAGTAACAACCTCAGGTTGTTTCTTCGGGATCCGAACTTTCTTTGTAGGTTGGATGTACTTTCTTGTGTGTTGAGCATTCTTTGTACACCTCTTTCTCTTTCGGGAAGTAGGGACTTTCTTTACCTCATGGTGACTCCTTTTGGGAATCCAAATCATTCCATGTCCCTGCTGTGCTTCAACAGTCTTCTTCAAGACCCAGATTTCTGGCACCCTTTTTGTTGTGGTTTGGTTGTTGCTTCTTGCGTTGAGTTCATTGGTGGCGAGGCTTTGATAGCTTGTTCTTTTGAGGTTGGGTTGACCTCTGGGTAGACTTGGAATCCAAATCTGCCTAGGGTTCTTTTCTAGCAGCTTCTTAGGTACCCATACCTTTCTCTTTGCCTTAGCCTTGTTTTGTTTTGAAGCTTTAGGAATTGAATTTTGGGTTGCCTTTGTTGCATTCGTCTTGGCTTCTGGTACCCAAGTTAGCTTCAACACCTCTTTCGGACGTGTGGTTGGTGAAGAAGAGGTTGTTGGAGGAAGTACTGGCATTGATTCAACAGAGGCTCTTTTTGGTATCCACACTTGTGAAACCTTGGTCGAAGTGGATGGTCTGGCTTCAATGACCATACTGTCCACCTCACCATGTGACTCACAAATTTGTGGAAATAGAGCTTGATTTTCTTCAGCAAGAATGCTGCTCTCCTCCTCTCTCTCATCCAACAATTGATATGATAACCTGGGAGTTATTTCCGCATAGGATTTTTGAGATCCATTGCTAAGAGAAACTCTATTGTTCTCCCAGTATAGGCATGCTCTATATTTTCTCTGCCACTGTCTTCCCCAGAATGACTTCTGTAGAAGTCGTATGAGATGGTAGGACATGAAACCTGTAAATACCCTCAATGTCATTGATAGACATTGGGATGTCAGTATAACCTAGTGAATGGACTTTCTCTTGAGAGGAGTCCATTATCATCACATTTGTCGGAATGAGTTGAACTCCATTCAATTGTTTGAACTCTTTAAGTCCAATGGAGTTGTGATGTGCCTTTGGATGTAGCAGAGTGTACTGAGATATTCTGGTAGTGCCAAGGTGAACCACAATGATTGGTTCTAAGTTCATGTCACTCTCTTCATCACTTTGAAAGTGTATCTCTATCTCAGGTAGCTTTCTCTTACCTTTCTCTTTTCGTGCTTGGCTCATAACATCACCTGTTTCTTCTTCTTTGGTAGCTCCCTGGAAACAAGTGATCATCATGACTGGCATGATGTCATTGCCATATTCATCACAAAACATTATAGGGGTTCGCTCATCATATGTGCCCATTACACCAAGAAGTCGATCCAATTCATATTGCTTGAATTCTTCTTCAATGTAGGGCTCTTCTTTGTATAGCTCTGGATCATCTTGGAGCTCATTATCACTGCAATCATCATCTTCAATGCTTCCTTGTTGAGATTCTCCACACATCCATAGAGGCATTTTGCCCTTGAACCTCCCTAGAATAAGTTTTGGACCAACCTCGGTGGTTGATTCAAAATTTTCTACTGGAGTTTTGGCAACATCTCTGTAGGAGTGATCTCTAGCATTCACTCTAGTGATTGCACTTTCTTGCCTTAAGTAGAAATGGTCAAATCCCCAATCTTGGATCACTTTAAGTTGTCGCATGAATGGACGACCAAAGATTATATCGTAGTCATATCTTTTGCCAAAATCTACGACGACAAAGGTATGCTCGTATTTTATGCCACAAGAACCTATTAGCTCTTCGATGTGGCCATCTACCAATTGCAACTTTAATTGAGTTTTTGTGATGGCAGGCCTTCCCCATTTTGTCCATATTGCTTTTGTAGCTATGGCAACTCCTGCTCCACTATCAAGTATAGCCATGGTTTTAATATCACCATACTATACAGGTAGCAAGGTGTTTCCTTTGTGTCCTTCACAATATTCTCCAACTTTATTAATGGGAAATGTTTTAACATCTTTGTTGTCTAGACTTTCCACCTCATTTGACAAGGAAGGGATGTCACAGTCAACTCCTATTTTTTTGAAGCTTTTGCCCACTTCTGGCTACAATTCTGGTTTGACTTTCAAGAGATCTGCTAGCTTCAAATTACATTTGACAGAAGTGTCTAGTATTTCTTGAACTTCCTTCATGTTGGGCATTCATGGCTTAAAGAAATTCCACAATGAGGGAAGTTTCTTGATGATTGATTGGCTCTCGTCGCTACCTAGTTAGGATGGTAGAGTTCTCAAAAGTAGCCTTGGAGCTCTCAGATTCATTCGAACCTACCAATCCATCTCTAGATGCTGCTTCCACATCTTCCTTTTGTTCAATAGCATCAATCTCGTGAAATGGTGCAAGATCTAGACCATCATCCTTCACCTTAGGGACCTCATTCCATAGTTCCTCCGGCCATTTTTCATTGACCTCTAGTACTACAGTTGGGTCATGTAATTGTGGAGGTGCCATGTGTGGCACTTCTTCCCTGTATTCAACACGTTGAACGTGTCAACCCTCAACCAAGTTTCTTCCTTGTTTTGGTTCTTGAGGTGGGTGCACATTTGTCTTCTCTATCAAAGCTTGGATAGCTTTGATTAAGGTAATGTGCACATCCAACCTTTGTTTCTCAAGGGCATGATCAGGATCTACCCTCCATCTTTCCTCTTGTGTTTGGCCTTTTGACATCAATCTTGCCTCAAATGCATCAAGCAGCATTGACTTCAAAGGTTTGAAAACCTTGTCTACACGAACTGAGTTGCCTGATGAGGAATCTTTTTGTGCCTCGACTTGTGGCTTGGGCTTATTCTCATGTAAAGAGGGTTGAATCTCTGATAATCATTTCACAACCTCAAGCTCTTGTTTCTCTTTCTGCATGCGGGCTTTGTGCCAAGCCTTTTGTGCTTTCCATGAGTTCCTTTTGCTCTTTGTTGATTGGCTCAAGCTCTCCCCAGATTTCTCTACCACTTTGCCCTTGTCTTTAGCCTCTTTCAAGGCTTGTGCCTAAGTTATGACAATGAGTTGCACCTATTCCTCTTCTTCCAAGGAACTGAGTGATGTATTGACCCCAACGGACTTAACAATCTTCTCTTTGAGCACAAGATTCTTTGGACAATCCATAAACAAGTGCTTAATAGCACAGTCCTCACAGAAACCTCTTCTGACCTTCGTGTGAGGGCAATCAACCACATCATGGTTGTCTCTACAGAAAGTACAAACTTTCACAGCTTGTCTTGGAGGTTCTATTGAGTTAGACTCTTGGCTTTTGACTCCACCGTTAGCAATGAAATGTAATGTGTTTCCATTCATACGGTGTTGTTCACATCATAACACTGCTAGAAGTTGAGGGGGGATACGTGATGACTGGGTATAGAGGTGGTTTCCCCATACTTCTAGGAGGTGGAGCATTAACTCTTACCTCTCTATGATTTGGCATTGGTTGCATGTAGGCTCCATCTCTAGTTTGTCTTGAAGCATAACCCCTACCAACTTCTAAGCCACCAACCCTTTGATGCCTAGACATGGGTTGAGGCAGATGGTATGGTACAAATGCATTTATGGGCCTTGAATGATTTGATCTTTGAGATATTGGCCTATAGTTGGCATTAACACCTTGGTCCATCATATTCTAATTCCACCAATCAAGTTGCGGTTGACTAGCATGATTCGATCTCTCCGGTGAATCTCTCATTTTCTGCATGAGCAAATCACTTAGAAGATCCAAGTCAATTGGTGTGGGATTTTTCCCATCACTTTGTGTTGGAACACTTGTGGACTTTGAATCCTGACCCACCTCTTGCTCATAAAATGATCCCATGTTATCCACTAGGTCCACAGTTTGCCAGATGCATTAGTCTAAAGTAGCACAACTTTGCTTGTACACATCCATCCTAAGGTGTTTTCTTACCAACCCATTCATGAATATTGAAATCAAACGTTCTTGGGTTGGTTGTTCGGTGATAGGACATCGTGTGATGTAGGTTCTTAAGTGGTAGGCCGCATCTCTCACTATTTCATCAAACCCTTGTTTGAATTTATAAATCAAGGCTAGCGTATCATTTTTTATGCCTTGTTGAGTGAATTGAACAATAAACTCATTTGCAAAGGCATCAAAATCTTTAAATTGTGCTTGATTTAACGTTTGGAACCATGAGAGTGCTTTGCCCTCTAGGGTTAACCCAAACCCTTCAAACTAGGTGCAAAAATCGGTTACTTGCTCCGCTTGCACAACCCTTTTGAACATCATCACATGCTCATGTGGGTCCTCTGTTCCACCGAACATTTTCTTGACCCACTTCTTCAATTGTGTTGGACGCACATGTCTAGAATCAGCATGTAGCATAGGTGCATCTACCTCAATTGAGTGAGTCAAGAGTTGGGGTGTGTGGTTGCATTAGCCCTAAATTGGCTTGATAACCACCGTTAAAGGCCAGTGTTTCACTTCTTGGCATTTGTCTTGAAGTACTGACATCTTCTCATGGTGGGCTTGACCTTGTTGCTTCCGCTTGCCCATGGTGCAGCTCTTGTTCCTTATCATCTTTTAAGAGTTTGGCCAACCAATCTTGGCCTTGTAGCCTAGATTGCTCCAATTCATATTGATGAACAAGCCATTCATTGATTGTTGCGCCGCAGTACGTGTAACGATTTGCCTCTTGAAAGGAGATCATATGATATTCATTACCGTAATAGTCAACCATATGTAGGTCGACTATATCTCGCCTGATTTCTTGTACGGTGATGTACACTTGCACTATCGTTTGGCTCTCATTGATGATAGGCTTCATGGTCTTATAATAGACCCTGGGTCCGTCATTGTCCTGATAGGGCAGTCCAACCCAGACATTATTCGTTGGAATTCTATGCACACGGAATGAATTTACCACTCTTTGTGTGCATTGATGTGACATTTGTGGCACACTTTGTGCAATTGGGTACTCTAGGTCAATCATACATTCACCCAGTGAATTAACTTCAAGTGGATATGCCATCAATTGGTACTCAATCCCTTGCAGGTCATAGTACACGTCATATTTATACTCCACTTGAGGAGTGTTAACCAACTGAACTTGGTGTGTTTCAATACACACCACATAGCGACCCAGGTGGTCTAGGTAAATCCTTGCTCCATGTATTTTTATATTGATACTCAAGCCATGTGATGGCTTGGGATGTCTGGGATTGCGTGTCCATCGTTTGGTGGACTCTAATAGCTTGCGGGGTAGTGTTGCGGGTCGTGTATTTCTAGGTCTTGATTCATGGTTTTTGCCTTTATTTTTACTCAAAAAGTCAATTTAAAGCATGCAATAGATTGAAACAAGCATATCAACGAGGAGCTCTAGATGAACTTTACAGAATGTCGTTTGGACAACCGAGGTGTCTGGAGCCCTCAAAAGAGCGATTTTCTAAGTGGGATAGAGGTGTGATTTGGAGAGGAAAAACAGAAAAACAACTATCCTACGCATGCCAACAGGACCGGTACGGATACCATGATGACTCTGCCTTAGCAGAAACAAGCATTGTACATGCCTAATCCATCCTACAGAAAACACAATAGGTTTGCAGCCCTATCAGAAATCCTGAGTGCTGAGGAGAGGTCCTAGATGAGAAAAATTTAACTACTGGTCAGATGCCTTGTACTAGTTCAGACAACCGTCCCCGGCAATGGTGCCAATGTTTTATGGGAAAACCGCAAACAACGTCTAGTCTAGCGAGAACTCCAGCAAACATAAATGTCTACTGAGGATGTAGTTGACTCGACTAGTAATAAGGAAAAACTCCATACCTTCTCTATGCACTCTTCAATTGTCATGTGCATCATCAATGCCATCCTCAAGAATGATGTTCTTGCAAGATAGAAGCCATTTGTGCTAGCCTCTATTGTGACTTGCGGGAGATGTTCCGCTCTACATGCCACTACCACTGCACCATCCTGCAATAGAAACTCCTGAGAGAAATATAGAAAGCTAACTCCACAAGGGCGTAGTCCCACTTGTTCCACTCTATGCCCAACGGATGCTAATTCCTTTGTTCAAATGGGAAGATCTACCCACACCAAACATACTCCTCCTAGGCGTGTACTTGGGTCCATGTATCCAAAAGATGTCAATGAACCCAAGAAATAACGTATATCATTTAAATTCCTATTATATTGTTGGTTAGTCCATGCTTCACAATAAAAAATGTGTAGCATCAAAAGTGGATTACTTACCTGTTCTCCATGTTGTGATTGACTAATGCATCATACATATCAATGATATCACCACAAATATCACCACAAATATCAATATTCAATGGAGTAACATCTTTGCACATGCTACCAAGCAAGGGGAATGACCTCCTCCATTATTTGCTCTAATGTCATTTGGTGTTGGACATTTGGATCAATCCCCTCCCCATGTGATAGATGCGGATCTTCCTCGTGTGTATAGTAAGGCTTGGTCTTCACCAAAATCATACATTTTTCTCAAATAAGTTGACAAATAGATCCAAACTAATCATGGATACAAGATAAGAAGTATAGGGCCAATTGGTTTACTGATCATGATATCCCCACTCCCTTTTTGCTCCCGAATTTGGTGTTTCTTGCCTTGTATTTCTCTGATGTCCGCAACTCCAACTGCTTCTTCATTTGTCCCCTTGTCTCGCCTAGTGGGGCTCGTGTCCCTCCTCCTTGTTGCTAGACTTCTTGCTAGACTCTAATGAGTTATATGACAACAAACCTTATGTTTCAAAGCACAATTAAAAAGTGTGCTTACCATTATAGAGGAACTACTCGTCCTCTGGAAACTCCCCTTTGGGTAGTCAAGCCATCAAGGGCACAAATGCCATACCTCTGTCAATCCACTCATCCACATAGATCCCACTCTCCTCTCTCTGGGGAGTCAACCAAGCATCACTTGGGTGCTCTGGAAGGGGGTATTAGAAGAGCATCCACCATGGTTTTGTGCCACCATCTATATGACCACAAATCACTTAGTTACCACAATATGTTTGGTTTCATATACATTCATATATATTATGAATCATGATCTCACCTGTACAACACTTGTCATGATATGCAGGCCATGTGAGATTGTCTTTTAGCATCCTGCATGGCATATATTTTACTCCTCCACCACGTGAACACCTTTTTGAAATGCTGCTCATGGTAGTGCTTCAATGCCGCTTTTAGAGACATCCCACATAACTGGACACACTCTGCATGTAGATCTTTCACCCATGGATGATCCTCGACCATCTTTCTCTCCATATCAATCACGCATCTACTATTTCACTAAACATTTAGATTGAAAATTCTCAATGGTATTGCCAAGTTTGTAAGCTAAACCCTATATGTACTCACCTTAACAGCTACCACCAATACACATGCATACACAGCCACACTGGGTGAAAGCCTTTTCCCCTGTGGGCATCCCATGTCACTTCAATGTGTTGTCCCCCTCTTTAAGGAGCCCAATAATCCTGCACT
>NC_141093.1:46356599-46544099 GCF_041138505.1 Cibotium barometz | reverse complement strand
AGAGAGAGAGAGAGAGAGAGAGAGAGAGAGAGAGAGAGAGAGAGAGATGAGAACCTCAAAAAGAATCTTTTTGGAATCTACTCGCCAGAAAAAGTGCTCGCCAAGACTTTCTCGCCAAAAAATTACGTCCACCAGTGCCAAGATTGGAAAGGTTGATCTTCATGCAAGATGTGGCTAGTCCAGGACCTACTCTACAACAGCACCAATTTTGGAATATCTCTCTGTGTGTTACTCACATGAAAAAACATTCAACAAACAAGTTGTAGATCTCATCGTTTCTGATAACCTTTGAGGGTCATTTTTAGAGATCGGCTTTCTATCACGAGAGATATTTTAAAAATGGATTTACCATGTCTATTTTAAGAAAAGCAACTTTTTAAACTCTATTTTTAACTTATGGTCCATTCAATCACCTTGAGCCATGGATAAGAAGGGTTTTTTAGATTTCCTTGGGTCTCAAAATTGAGATTGACTTCCACACAAAATCTTGTGTCATCTTAGACCTTAGAAAAAGAAAAATCACTTCCCTCCCCACTTTCATAGTATCATGTCTCTCATCTTTCTTAGTGAAATAATTACTTCTTTCCTTAATTCATTAAGAGAGAAAAGACCTTAAACCTTGACTTCTTGGAAGGGAGAGGATGACCCCAAATGAATTCAGTGCTCCATTACACACAAGTTAACATTTCCAAGCATCCATGGATGCCCACATAAATACATATGCACAATTCTAATACACTTCCTCTTCTTAGAACTCAATCCATCTTCATTTATGTGTAACTCCTTTGGTTCTTGTGTACACTCTTACACTTGGTAGACACTCCCTTTCCCCCTAACTCATACTGCATGTACCAGGTATCCCCATCATAGTGCTCTAGTCACCTCGTTAAGTGATGCACTAGGAATACTTGTCTCTAAATGGTCTCATGGCCATGCTAGATCATCATCAACACTTAAATAAAAGTGAGTCATTAATTTTCATAAATTTACTAAATAGAAAATGCATATCAAGAAATCAATTTAGTAACATCCCTCTGGCTTCTAAATAGTTGACCTCAACTGTAGAGGGGATACATAGTCCTTAAGAAGATTTGGAAAGTCTTGTAGTTCTCTCTCAGTCATAAACTGAGCATCCAAAGGGGGATAATTCTTAAACTTAACCAAATACTTCCCTAATAATTTTCGTGACCTTAGAGTATTGTCCTAATGGTGTAAATTTCTTTCATACACAAGGAACTCTTCTATTTCTTTTATGTCAGGTAGATCTTCCTTGATTGGTTCCATTGGAGGTTCTCCAATATAGGGACATAGCAAACTTATATGGAAAGCATTATGAATGTTCCAAACAATGACTTGGTAGATCCAAACAAAAAGTCACATCATTTATCTTATCTGTGATCTTGAAAGGGCCATAATAGTGATTAGAAAGCTTAACCACTTTACCCTTTTGACCTTTCTACTTCTTTAAGCGAGCCTTCTCAAACTTAAGAAGAACATACTATCCCAACTTAAGATCTAGCTTACGACAATGCTTATTAGCTTTGCTTTTTTGCTTCTCTTGTGTCCTTTGGATAGTAGCTTTTACTCGAGTGAAAGCTATATCAATGTCTCTAACAAACTCATCTACTGCTCTACAAAGATCTTATCCTTTATAAAAGAAGAATGGGTGGTAAATGAGGCTTACCATGGATGATCTCAAAGCATGCCTTACCAACACTAGAGTGCACCGTGTTATTGTATGCAAACTCTACTAGAGGAAAATGATTTGATTATCAGAGACATAGGATTTCAAAAGGTCTAGAATAGTAGAATTAGCACTTTTACTCTACCCATCTATTTCAGGATGATAAGAGGATGAAAACTCTAACCGAGTCTTGAGGTTCTTGAAGAGAGCTTGCCAAAAGAGGCTAGTCATGTAGGGATCTTGATCACTTATATAATGGACTTAGGCATGCCATGATGCTTGAAAATATGAACAATGAATAACTTAGCCATATGGTCGACTTTGATGGTCTTTTGCATAGGTATAAAGTGTGCTTGCTTGCTGAATCTATCAATGATAGTCCAGATTGCATTGTTTCCTGCTTGTGTGCAAGGAAGCTCCATGATAAAGTCCATGGCTATACTTTTCCAAGGCTCATTGTTGGGAATAGGTAATGGCTTTAGTAGATCGGGTGGTTTATGCCTATCATACATTACTTTTTGGCATATCTTGCACTCGCGGACATATCTTTCAATGTCAGCTCTAAGAGTGGGCCAAAAGAAATATCTTTCCAACATTACCTTATGTTGCAATGATAATGCTACACAAATTGCATGATGATGATACAAATAGTTTTCTCAAAATCGAGTAAGGTGTAATAGACTGTCTTGAGTTAAGCTGATCCCATACTATTGAGAAGTCAAAATCAATTGCATACATTTTGGGTAAATCCATGAACTCGTTATGGTAAACCACTGTGATTGCACTCACTCGAGGTCGTTGTGATAGAGAGCATCTGCTACCACATTCTTAGTTCTAGATGTGTGAAGGATTTGAAAGTGAAACATAGATAAGAAATTTGCCCAACGCATCTATTTCTCTACGAGCTTCTTCTAAGTGAGGAAGTATCTTAGACTTTTGTGATCTATTTTAATAACAAAATCTGCACCAAGTAAATAGTGTTTCCATACTTGAAGAGCATGTACCACCACCATAAGCTCTTTCTCATATACTGAAGCATGTAGCTCAAGTTCCTTGAGGCCTTGGCTCTCAAATGCTACTATATGATGCTCTTGGTTAAGCATAACTCCAATGCAATCCCCAGAAGCATCGTAGTGAACTTCAAAAGGTTTTTGAAGATCTGGAACTATGATAACTTGTTCTTGAGTCATGAGAAACTTAATTCTTACAAAGGCTTTTAGCAGCCTTGATCCCCAGTGAGAAGGCATTCACTTCTTTTAGTAAGGTCATGTAGAGGAGATCCAACATATGTAAAACCTTGTATGAGCCTCTTGTAATATGAACATAGGCCCAAGAAACTTCTAACTCTATGTACAAAAGTAGGTGTAGGCCATTCAACAATGGCTCAAATCTTCTCAGGATCCATTCTCATCACGAGATTTTGAGAAATAGTATGACCCAAGTAATGAATTTTAGAAAGGAAAAATTCACTCTTCTTAGCATTGACCTGTAGTTAGTCTATGCTTGCAAAGCTCTTGAAAAAAAATAGATAGATGTTTTCTATGCTCTTCTTTATATCGTGAAAATATTAGAATGTCACCAAAGAAGACACCTGTGAACTTAAAGTGAGGTCTAAAAATTATCTCCATCATTCAATTGAATGTGGCAGGTGCATTAGTCAAACCAAATGGCATGACTAAGAACTCGTATAGTCCAAACATTGTATGAAAAGTTGTCCTATGAACATCTTCACGTGCTATCCATATCTGGTGATAGCCGCTCTTGAGATCAATGTGACTAAAGATACTAGCCCCTTGCAACTTATCCAAGGTATCATCTATCCTTGGGATAGGAAAGTGATTCTTGATTGTGATCTTGTTCAAAGATTTGTAGTCTATGCACATACGAAAAGAATAGTCTTTCTTTTGAACAAGTAATACTGGAGAGTAGTATGGAAAAGAGCTAGGTTGAACAAACCTTTTTTCCAAAAGTTTGCTTACTTGTTTTAGGATCTCCTCTTGTTGACTTGCACTTACTTGATAATGCCACTAGTCAGATACATCATGTGTGTGGCTAAGAGCCTAGCGGCAATGTGCCATGGTCATGTTGTTGAGGCAGGTCAAAGAGCTAATCATGAGTAGCAAGTATACTAGTGTGTCAGGTTTGAAGCTAAAGTTCAATGCAGAAGACTCCAAGGAGCCATTGTGGTCATAGCCAGAGCCGGGCCACACAAGGTTAAGGAAAGGCCAAGTGCTACTAGGTGGTAAATCATTGACAGGTCAACATTGCTGGGTACAACGTCATCAGTGCTGGTCTCAAGTGTATTGCAAGGGCATGCCAAGGTCAACATAGAGGTAGGCAGCATGCAAAAGCAGGTGTTCCACAGGTGTGGTGCGTAGAGCTTGAAAAGTGCTGATGAGCAGGTCTTGTACAGGTTGCAACCTTGAAGGCAAGGTGCATGATCAACCGTGTGTGTGTACTAGGTTTGGAGTAGTAGTCGTGTGTGCTCCTATGTGTGTGGAACAACTAGGTTGTTGACTTAGGCAAAGGCATGGGGCAAGTAGTGAGCCACTTGTAGGTCTGTTCAATAGTCATTTCATAGCTTGTTAGTGGATAAGCCTATAGAATTCCTCATTTTGGGTAGCCAGGTAGAGCCTCATGTAGACGTCAACCACAGTTATCTCTTCTCATGCTAAGGATTGAGAGTTGCTCACTTGAGGCATAGCAAGCTTAGGGGTAGCCATGACAATAGACCATATGAGGCATTGTTTGCACTTTGATAGCCATGTGAGCTATTTGTGCATTTTTTGGATGCTTGTATGCATCAGTTGATGCCCAATGTATGCCTATTTGAAAGAGGTGTATGATCCTCTTGCGTATGCCCATTGGATGCCAATTTTGGCTGTCTCATAGTATAGATGCCAGTTGGTGTGGATGATAGTCTAAGAGGTGTGCAATCTTCTTGTTGATGTCCACACTTGGATGCACAATTGGATGCATTGTATACACCCAGTGGATGACATGACAGGTGTTTGTGGATGCACTTTTGTGTGCGCATTTGAGGCAGTTTAGCTCGTGCTTGATCTTGGTGTGTAGTTGCGTGAGTATTGGTTGGATGCCATGTACGCCTCTTGCATATGTAAACAAAGTGTTGCATCTTGTATATGTAAACAAAGTGTGTGAAATTTGTTGATGCCATATTGGCATTGTTAGATGTGTGCTTGCATCTTGTTCATTATGTAGACAATTTGGGGGTTTCTTCTATATACAAGGGGGAAACTCGGTTGCAAAATTTGGATGTGCATTGGATGCTTGATTTAACTAGTGTGCTGCTAGGTTAAGCATCTTGCAGTGTGGATTGTGTGTTATGCATCCAGTCTCTAGACTTTGGATGTGTTTGGTTCACGTGCGAGACATTGATAGCCACACTACTCTCACATAAGAGAGTGTATTATACTCGAGTAGTTTGTCTACCTTATTTGAGGACAACCATGGCTTTGGAGTGTGCCCACCATGCTATTGCCCATGTAGATGGTACAGATGCTATAGGTACAGGGACGCCTCATGTGAGAGGCAAGTCTCATACTCGTTCTCATAGATATGTTGTCACACATGGCCACATCAGATAGGGTTGTATGAAATAGCATAAGAAGAAGCAACTTTGTGATTCACGTATGGCACATGCTTTTGTAGAGCATAGGTTGTGTGTGATGCCTTGCATGCAATCATTATTGGTCCTAGCACATTGTCTTAGAGACTCTTGTTGGATATGGACATCTTGCACCATGCTATCCTGCATCGAGATTGTCTAGCACATATTTAGCTGTGAGACATGGGTATGCAGGTACGGTCAACTTGGGTGGTGATTAGTAGGTGTCGATTACATACACCTTGTATTTTCCAGTGGTGGATCTTTGATGCTACGTGACATGAGACATGTGCCAAGCATGACACGTTGTTTGGTGTCTACAATACAGCTACTACTAGATGAGGGATATGCTTGTGTGGGTTAGGTTAGAGTTCATGTGTGTGAGACATACACAGAGAAACAACAAGGGAGAGAGAGAGAGAGAGAGTTGTGGGGATAAGTTGACTCATGGCATGAGTGTGTGACTCCCCTATCACACATGTATATTGCACTAGTACACATAGTGCACTTAGTACATTAAAAGTACTAAGTGTACTATGTACTATAACTTATGGGCTTGTACACACTATAAGGGTGGGCATTATGCCTTTACCCCAACAACCTCCCACTCAAAGGCAAAGTGCCCTTAAATGAAGGAAAAGAAAAAAATCAGCATGTACATGATAATATACAAGGCCATATCAAGGTTGAAACTGGCCTCATCCAATGCCCATCAAGTGTCTGCAATGAGCAAACCGCTCCGGAGGCAAACTCTTTGTCAACAGATCAGCCGGGTTGTCATCCGTATGAATCTTAACAAGCTGAATTTGCTTGTTCTCTATCACCTCTCTGATGAAGTGATACTTCACATCCACATGCTTCGTCTTTGCATGAAAGACAGGGTTCTTTGCCAACTGGATGGCACTCTGACTGTCACAATGCAACAATGGAATATCCCCTGTATAACCCAAATCAACCACTAGCCGAGATAGCCATAATGCCTCCTTGCAAGCCTCTGTGGCTGCAATATACTCGGCCTTTGTAGTAGATAAGGCAGTGCACTTCTGCATCCTGGATATCCATGACACAGCACCTCCTGTGAATGTAAACACATAACCGGTAGTAGACTTCCGGTTATCTGGATGACCGGCATAATCCGAATCCGTGTAACCATGCACTAATGCATCCTGTTTGCCAAAACAAATGCACATATCCTGTGTGCCCTTCAGGTATCTCATGACACCTTTCACTGCTTCCCAATGCTTCTTGCCAGGGTTGGCCATGTATTTAGAAACCACTCCCACTGCAAATGCAATGTCCGGCCTAGTAGCAACCATGGCATACATGAGACTGCCACAAGCTGAAGCATACGGAATCTTGGCCATATCAACCCTGCCACTATCTGACTGTGGGCTGTCCATAGCACTGAGTTTCACATATGGAGGCAAAGGAGTACTAGTCTTCTTCCCCCCGTCCATATTGAACCTCTGCAAGACTTTGCCAATGTATTCCTTCTGAGACAAATACAATACATGCTGATTTCTGTCCCGAAGTATCTGCATACCCAAGATGTGATTTGCATCACCCAAATCCTTCATATCAAAGGTTTGATGCAGCCTCTGCTTCAAGGTATCCATCTCCTTACGAGATTTCCCGGCAATCAACATATCATCAACATACAAGATGAGGATCAATAGACTGCCATCCAAAGCTTTCTTGGTGTACAAGCAGTGATCTATGTCACTTCTCCTGAATTTTTGGGATTTCATGAATGTATCAAATTTATGATACCATTCCCTTGGTGCCTGTTTGAGTCCATAAAGACTCTTTTTCAGCTTGCATACAAGCTTCTGTTCCATGCCATAAGGCTGAAATATCATGCCCGGTATTTCTTCTAACTGTGGTATATCCATAGGGATATCTTCTGCCATCTCTGGCTGTCCATTTGGACCATTTTCAGCACCATTTAAGGGCTGGTTTTGCTGCTGTAATGGCTGATTTACAGCCCTTGGTTGTTGTCCATGATGTCCATCATCATCAAAGATGACGCTGCCAGGCTCCTGTTGCCTTGCAGGCTCCTTATACATGCATGTTTCATCAAAAATGACATCATTGCTGCGTATGATCTTTCTATTCATGGGATCCCAAAGTCTATACCCCATTTCACCTCTGTCACCATATCCTAGGAATATGCATTTGTGAGACTTAGGATCAAGTTTGGTGTGCATTTCCCTGCGTATGTGCACGTACGCAACGCAACCAAACACTCTCAAGTGCTTGTATGACAGAGGCTTCCCTGTCCATACTTCCTCTGGCACTTTCCCACCAAGCCTCGTGTTAGGTGACCTATTTATAAGGTGAACTGCTGTCATAACAGCTTCAACCCAAAAACCATGAGGTAACGCAGCATGTGACAACATAGAACGGACCTTCTCCTGAATGGTCCTGTTCATCCTCTCTGCTGTCCCGTTTTGTGGAGGATCATAAGGAGTAGAGAGCTCCCTCTTGATGCCTTTAGCATCACAAAAGTCCTGAAACTGTTTGGACATGTACTCTCCACCATTGTCGGAACGCAAAGCTTTCATTGCCAGTTTGATTCTCAACAAGAGCAACAAACTTCTCAAACACTGAGAATGTATCACTCTTCAAACGAAGAGGATAAACCCACACCTTGCGTGTGGCATCATCTATAAAAGACACAAAGTATTTTGCCCCTCCCAAAGAAAGCTGAGACATCTCACATACATCTGTATGCACAAGCTCTAACTGAGCATCTTTCTGTCCAAGAGCTTTCTTGTGGGGGCACTGTAGTTGCCTACCATATATACAATGCTCACAAAACTGAAAACTTGAAAACTTTAGAGAAGGCAAGTAACCCAAACGAGACAATTGCTCCATTCCTTTGACACTCATGTGTCCCAACCGACTATGCCACATAGAGATTTCTGGTAGCTCGATTGCATTTACATTAGCATGGTGACAAACACCTGCATGCATGAAGTAAAGAGTGTCCACCTTAGAGCCTCTGGCAACAACCAGTGAGCTCTTACTAATTTTCCACTTTCCACTACCAAATGTGGTAACATAATCAGCATCATCAAGCTGTCCAGTAGAAAGCAGATTCTTCTTGATCTCAGGCACATGCCTGACATCATGGAGCATAAGCTGTGAGCCATCTGAAAACACAAGCCTCACATCACCTCTGCCAAGAATCTTGCATGCATGGTTATCACCCAAATAAACCACTCCTTCATTGCCAGCAGTATACCTGACAAACAAGTCTCTGCAACCTGTGACATGAAAGGAGGCACCTGAATCAATGATCCATGAGTGCATACCATGACCACCTGTAAGAAGTGAATGGGCATCAAGTGAAGACGTAAATAGGACCTCATCCTCACTGCCACCTGCATGTGACACATTGATTTCTTCAATCTTGACTCCACTTTTGCCCTTTGGCTTTACATCTTTGGCTTCATCTTTCTCTTTGTCTTTGCCTTTTCCCTTTTCTTTTTGATCATTTTTCCATTTGTAGCATTGCTTTTTAATGTGTCCCTTTTTGCCACAATAATGGCATTCCAAATCCTTTTTGGAGCGAGACTTGCTCCTTCCCCGTTCTTGGCTTTTTCCCCTTTGTTGGGATCTCCCACGTGCATTCATTGCATTGGACTTTCCAACAGAGTTGTTTTTCCTGTTCATCTCTTCTTGAAGAAGAGCACCCTCAACATCTGCATATGACAGCATAGCATGCGAATTGCTAGTGGCTGTCCTGAATGTGTCCCAACTCTCTGGCAAAGTGCATAAGAGAAAAGTGGCTTTGAACTCATCGTCCATTGCCAACTTTTGATTAATGACCTGGCTGACAATACCATTAAACTCATTTAGATGGGCTGTCATAGACGCCCCTTCCTTCATCTGAAGACCTATGAGTTTCTTCAACCAATACACTTTGCTTGAGGCACTTTGTTGGGCATACAAGTCCTGCAATCTCTGCCACATTCCCCAAGCTGTCTTCTCTTCACGAATGCTGAAAAGTAAAGAGTCTGACACAGACAACATGATAGTAGATCTTGCCAGCTCATCCATATCTTCCCACTCTTCAGCAGTAAGAGAAGCGGGCATTACACCCCTTTCTTTGATAGGCTTGTGCTGCTTCTTCTGGAGCAACACATTATAGCACTGGGTTTGCCAAATATCATAGTTATGTGAGCCTTCAAGCTTTTTGATGTGAAGCAATGAAGAGCTCTCACCTGTGGTTGCCATAGCAAAATGCAACCTGTCAATGCCTAACTCCCTGCAAAATGTGCAAACACTGCACCAAAAGCACACAAAGTGCTCACAGTTGTTCTCCCAAGCTTTATCTCCCACTGCGGAAGCAAGAATGCAACTTTTCTCCCACTTTTTGTGATGAAATCACCAAAATCTGGTTGCTGCAGATTTTGGACAGCACCTTAAATGTGCTCTATTGCCCTTCCAAAGTACTGTACAACAGTACCAATTGCTCAACAATGATGTACCAAACCTGTACCGGCAAGTACAGCAGCTGAAATTGAACCTTTTGGTCACTCAAAACAGTGTACAGCCATGCCAAAACTTGCACAAAGCTGTGCCAAATCTGTACCAGCAGGTACAGTAGCAAAAATGCTCTCCTGGCTGTCCAAATGAGTGAAAATCAGACTTTTACAGTCACGAACACTGCATAAAACAGTCCCGAACAGAAATTGGGCAAAAGCCCCTTGACTGCAAGCTGATTTCTGAGGATTCAAGGCATAAAAGTCTTGCCTGCTGCTTTGCCAAGCTCAACAAGCATACGAACTTGAAAAGCCCCTTGATTTAAGATCAATTTCTGATCATACATGGTACATTGACGCACATGAAGGCATCCAGAGTCTTCGCGATGCTTCCCCCTGGCCACGTATACATCCAATACATGAAAGCCCCTTGATTTACAGGCACATTAAGTGCTTATAAGGCATCAGCACATTATCCACAGCATCAAATGCGATTGCCTGCATGCAAATCAATCCAATCGGCACAAAAGCCCCTTGATTTGCACTGCAATTTGCTGCAATTTTGCCCAAATGTGCGATTTTTCACATCATACAGCATGTATGAGTGCTTAATTGCACAATTACATCAAAAGCCCCAAATTTCGACATCCAATATTCTGCAAATTGATCCTGATTGTGACCAATTTCCTGCAAATTGATCCTGATTGTGACCAATGTCACCCAATTTTGCTCAAAATTGAGCAATTCGACACGTGTACCTGCTCAATTGATGATTGTACCTGCTCAATTGCAAGTCCCAAAAAAAAATTGAAGCAAGATACCTTGTAATTTCTGAATTTTGTTGCAGGAAAGGGGGGTGTGCTGAATTTGGTGCTGCTCTGCAGAAATCTGATGCAGAAAAGGGGGGGGAGGGCAAAACTTGCTGATGTTGATGCTGATTCTGTTGCTGCTGCAAAAGGGTGAGCTTCTTGAGGCAGCTTCACAATACGGCGCTCTCCACTGCTCTTCGCCCACCTCTCGACCAGTTGAAATCGCCTTCGCCTATTGTTGAATGCGATAGTTGAAATCGCCTTCGCCTATTGTTCTGGTTCGCGTGTTGTTTTGGTTCGCAGCCAGTTAAGCCTCCACACCTGTTCTCCTAGCGCCAGTCTATGCCCAGCTCTACACGGCGAAGGCAACAAGGCGAAAGCGTCACGCTCACCTCGCCCGTCAACTTCTTCGCTCGCCTGCCTAGAGGCTTACGTGGCATGTTATACTGACGCCCGCCTGCGTCTTCGCTCATACGCGTGTTCGCCTGGCTTCGCCTAGCGCCACTTGCCTAGGTGGCCAGCGTTTTTGCACGCCTCACCACGTCCAAAATCTGCTCCCTCTAGCGCCACTGGACAGATACTGGTCACTGTGCTTTCTTCAACGAGTTGAAGCTTCTGGATTGGCTGGAGACTCTGAAGACAACAAAGGACTAGGGAAGAATCTGCTTGCACTGAACAAGGCTCTGATACCAGTTGTGTGGGTTAGGTTAGAGTTCATGTGTGTGAGACATACACAGAGAAACAACAAGGGAGAGAGAGAGAGAGAGAGAGTTGTGGGGATAAGTCGACTCATGGCATGAGTGTGTGACTCCCCTATCACACATGTATATTGCACTAGTACACATAGTGCACTTAGTACATTAAAAGTACTAAGTGTACTATGTACTATAACTTATGGGCTTGTACACACTATAAGGGTGGGCATTATGCCTTTACCCCAACAATGCTTTTATGCATATAGAGCACTCTTGGAAAATACATAGGGATTCCCTTATGCAAGAGGTGCCAGGTCAGGTATGAGGTACCCTTTGTATATTGTGGTTTCTCGTGATCGTAGAGTATGTGTGACTCCATTGCCATGTGTAGAGGTTGAGATGAGGCGAGTCTCCTTCCAAGATGTTGTATCATGTGAGATGCATGCGATAGGTTTGCCATTGTAACATGTGTAGACGAAACCTCAGGTGCACGACTTGTCCAGTGTGGGGCATCTTGAGAGCACTGCTTGCTCTATGGATGCATTGTTTGGGACTCTCACAGGATGTGACACAGGAGCCAGTGCATGGTACGTCCATTAATGGACATGTGTAGCAGGTTAGCTCTATGGGTGTACATGGCAAGTCATCATGTTTGATGGTAGATATGACTGGTTTATATGTCGATGATGCTTTGATAGTGGAGTCATTTCTTGACATGCTAATGGCAGATGCTATGCTATAGTCAGAGCATGATGATGCCTTTGACATGGTTCCAGGATAGATGCATGAGTCTAGTCCTAATGCATCAACTATGGCTAACATGGTAAGACGATGCGAGTTAGCCAGGGTAGCATCAACATTCAGGAGTCTCATATATGACATACTATTGTCAAACCGAGGCTGCATTTGCCATTGGGGCATTTGCAGTGGGAGTTGTTAGTCATGTAGTGGCTAATGACTTGGATATCTAGCATGGGGTAGCTATGCAAGTCATTACGATGTACCTACAAGAGTGCATGAGCTCCCGTAGATAGGATGCAAAGATGGCTCATATCTTTGCATGGCTTCCACTCTCTTCTGCTTCCTTTGTCCATACAAAAGCAGTATTCTTCTTTAGAAGAGATGTCATCGCTGCAGCTATGGCAGCATAATCCTTTATGAACATGCGATACCATCCCGAAAGACCAAGAAATCCACGAATCTCTCGTACATTCTTAGGTCGGGACCACTCCGAAACTGCTATGATCTTAGAAGGGTCGGTAGAAACTCCATCTTTGGATATTATGAACCCAAGATACTCCACTTTGTCGGTGAAGAAGACACATTTGCTCCTTTGGCATACAGTTGATGTTCTCTGAGCAGTTATAAGACATATCTTACATGTTCTTCATGCTCCTCTTTATTCTTTGAGTATACCAAGATGTCATCAAAGAATACAAGAACAAAATGATCTAAATGCTTACGAAACACATCCGTCATTAATATGTTGAAGGTGGCTAGGGCATTTGTGAGACCAAAGGGTATGATTGTGAACTCATAATGCCCATAACGAGTATTGAACCCTATTTTTGCGATGTCTCCTTCTTTAATCTTGATTTGATAATATCCCGACTTTAGATCTATCTTGGTGTAGACCTTGGAACCATGAAGCGTATCAAGCAACTCATCAATCCTGGGAATAGGGTACTTGTTTTTTATTGTCGCTTGATTCAATCCTCCATAGTCGACACACAATCGAAGTGTTCCATCCTTCTTTTTATTGAACAAGATTGGAGCACTCCAAGGAGAAATGCTAGGGCGAATGTATCCTTGTTCTATGAGTTGGGTAAGTTGCTCCTTTAGTTCAATTGCCTTTGGGACAGACATCTTGTAGGGTCTTTTTGGTACCGGTTGTGCCCCAGGAATAAGCTCAATAGCATGGTCTACCTCTCTCTTGGGTGGAAGTTCGATAAGATCTTCGGGAAACACATCCTCAAATTCTTCAAGCCAACTAGGTCCTGTTTCTTCTGGTTCTGACTTTGTTGGGTTAAGCTTTAGGGCATACACCATTTGTTTCCTTCTAAAGGCTTTGGCAAGTTTTGTGAAACTCACAAGCTGAAGAGTTGTCTTGCCTCGTTCCCCATCTATAGTGACTTGTTCTCCTCGTTGGTTTGTGAAGGTAAGCTTTTGTTCTTTGCACTGAAGACTGGCACTATTTTTCACTAGCCAGTCCATTCCTAGGATTCCATCATAGATTCCTAGGGGTAAGATCCTGAACTCAGCACATGTTTCTTCTCTTCCCAATGTAAAATGTAGCTCCCCTACTGAAGATGTGAACTTAGCTATCTTCCCAATAGCTAACTCTACAGCTAGATGCGGTGCATGTACTTCAGGCAAGCGGAGAGTGCGGATGCATCTAGGGGACATAAAAGAATGGGTACTACCAGAATCTATCAAAAGGGTGAATTTCTTACCCTCAAATTCAACTGGCATTTGAAGAACCGAGAATTGTCGATTTTCTCCCTGATGTTCAATAGCCGCATGAATATGTCCCATCGGCTCATCCTCCTCAGCATACATTTGATTTACCCTTGCCTTGGGAGCATTTGGTTGATTTCCATTTTGATTCTCCCTTCGAGCGTGGGGAATATCAATATTGGGCCTTGCAGCACGTTGAGGCATCCTATTAGCTCCTCCAGGAAGATTACCTTGATTGTTGTTCCCTTGCGGATTAGCCCGAGCTTGAGGTGGTCGAGCTTGAGGTCGAGGATTAGGGAATTGATTGAAATGAGTAGCTATGGGTCGATAGGGTTCAAAACTTGCCTGACTCCTCTGGAAGGAAGTATCCCTTTTGTGGGGACACCACTTTGCCCTATGTCCAGGTTCCATGCATGTGAGGCAAAGATCCTCGTTAAAGGCCTTTTGTTGCAGTAAGGGTGGAAGTTTAGCTCGAATTGGTAGATTCATTTGGGGAGCTTTTCTTTTAAGATCTTCCCTCCTTGGATTTTGATTATTTCAGGTTACACTCCCAACCTTCTTCTTCGCCTGATTGATTTCTTGCTCAATCGGATGACCAGCATCCAACACATCTGTGAAGGTTGTAAGTCGGAGGGATTGAAGTCTCTCCTTGAGAGGTGAATTCAGTCGAGAGACAAAACGAGCCACCTTAGTCTCTTGGATCATTCCTTCAGGGGCGTACTTCAACAATTTGAGAAACTCCTGGTAGAATGATTCCAATGATCTTCCTTCTTGTTGACAATCAAGAAAATCATTTAGTCGGAGGGATTGAAGTCTCTCCTTGAGAGGTGAATTCAGTCGAGAGACAAAACGAGCCACCTTAGTCTCTTGGATCATTCCTTCAGGGGCGTACTTCAACAATTTGAGAAACTCCTGGTAGAATGATTCCAATGATCTTCCTTCTTGTTGACAATCAAGAAAATCATTTAGTCGCTCTATTTGATGAGTTCTGTTTTGGTAATTAGTCTTGAGTGCATCTCGTAGATACCCCCAAGTAACTTCTGCTTGGTTAATATTACCCTCAAGACAATGGTTTTTCCACCATAGCTTGGCTGACTTTTCCGATTTAAAGCGTCCCATTATAGACTGATTAATCTCGGAAGATTGGGCAAGAGCGAAATAGTCTTCCATTTTCTCCGCCCATTCTTCGAGTTTCTTCCCTACTTCAATTCCTTCTCCGTCGAAGTGTCCTGGCTGGGATTTTCGAAGCATTGCCTCGATGTCCCTACCCATAGGGTCAGCAAGGTCTAACCTCCCATTAGCATTCCCATTAGCATTGAAGCGCCTGGCCATTTTCCTACACTCATAATCGGAGGTCTAACTATTAGTAGTTCCCATAATTTCATAAGACTAAGGAAGGAAACAAAATCTTAAGAGTTAACTCGAACGATAATTAGCCAGATTCTTTACAACAAAAAGATAAGTATATATATTTATTCCAATTATTAGGCAATACATCTACTCTTGGTCTCTCTCGTTTTGGGCAGGCTGCCTGAGATATAGACTAATCCTTTGCCTTAGAGCTTGATTCCTAATACAGGTTAAGTCTAGAAAATCTCGGACAGTTGAAGGTCGAGATACCCTCATAAGAGATACAAAACATCTTAATTCGGGTCGTACAAGATGGGCTATTCTCTCTTCCCCTACTATAGAGCATAGTGCTAAGATTTTATTTAGTATAACCCCAGCAGAGCAGCAGGTGTAGATGCATAAGGAAGAGAAACAAAGATCATGCAATCTAACCCAAGAGCCTCCCTAATCTGAAGAAGTCTAAGATTTTTGAACCACTTTTCTGGGCCATCATGTAGCCTCACAATCAACTGATGAAAAGGAACTCCTTCAAGAGTTTGAAAACTCGAATCGTAATACGTCCACAGTCCTGACCAGCTGTCTCCAGGAAAGAAAGCTCGAGAGATTATATTGAGAAGCTCTTGCCTACGTGCCCTTGACCAAGTGGTAATCAAGACCCCAAAAGTGAATCGTATTAACTCCTCGGTTGTTGCAGGATCCCAATTCTGGCTAACTCTGTGAGCCATCTACAAATAGAACAAGTAGAGTCCAAAAATTTGAGTATACTCTTAACACAAACTTTTAATTCAACTTTTCAATCCTTAAGAAATTCAAACCGCGCTCTGATACCACGTGTAGGGTCCCCGATCCCGATAAGCTTTTCCATCATTTTTTTTTCTTTTTAATATTAAAATTAGGGACTAGGGGAACCCTGGCGCCCACTTGCACTAACCGTTTGGTTATGCTACTAAGTGGACTGACCTGTGGACACCCAGCACTATGGCCAGTACTATCCACAAGTAGGTTTGGAAAAAAAAGAGAAAGCACCCGCATCTCGGGTCCACCCATCACTAGAATGGCAACCTGAGCCATTCACCCCGCTTTCCACCCAACTCACACCACTTAATTATTTTATTCTTTTAAATTGTTATCCCATAGGTTCAACTAAATGAGATTTTCCACTCGATCCATGACCATCACTTAGCCCATACCCTGGGTCCTTATTTCTTCTTTCTTTTCCTTAAGTATTCTTTTATCCATTTTCTTTTCACCGTAACAAGTTATTGAATTTTGAGACTTTTTCTTTATCCATGTATTTAGCTTAACCACAAGATTCAACACACAAACCATAAGGAAAAGACTTTGCCGCATTAGACTGGCCCACTTTGCCCCATCACAGATAGGGAGCACTATACCATCACTTTAAACCTTTAAAACTTAACCACAATGAGGAGATTTCCCCGGACCACTTAAGGATCAACCGGGCCACCCATCCACCCTCTCCCCTACGGACAAGGAGCACCTTGGGATCCACAGACAGGAGCCCGAACACCATGCCAACTTAGGTCATGGCCGCTTCGACGCCCTCCCCCAGGACTGAGCCTTGAAAGGAATCCATGCTACCCGAGGGTTGGATTCAAACACCACCCGGTAAGCTTAGGCATCTACCCTCTTCGGTACCAACTTAGGACCGGCCCATCCCTCAGCCACTTCTAGTGGCTACCGGAGGGTCATTCAATCTTATCCCTCAGTCCCTCAAGAGACTATCGGAGGCATTCATGTTCCTTTAACCATATTAAAGGTTCGTTTTCATGAATTCAAACCATACTTAATTTTTGATATTTCACAACCACATTAATCCCACATGTACCTTAGCCTTATCTCCAGGCCCCCATCTTTTTCATCTGACTAAGTCTCTTTCTTCTTTCTTTTGTAACTTCTTGCGAGAAACTTTTATTAAACCATTCTTTTGAATGGAGCACCATCCTTTGTGTATATATATGTTTATTACTTTATGCCACTTTGTGCTAATCCTCTTTAAGCTAAAGTTAATAAGTGCTTAGGGATTAACTTTGATATTAAAACTTATTAAGTAACTTTAGATGCATTCAATTTCTGCCATATGTTATGTTGCCATATTCACTTCATGAAAACATGCATAATGGCTATAGCTTATTGTGTTCTTTTACTTAGGTTTGTGAAAGCCCTTAATTACATCATTTACAAAAGTACTAGAGTCATCCTAACAAAACCTACCAACAACCTTATTAGAAATGCTAAACTTCGGGGAAGCTAAGAGTCTAGGTCTTGGACGGTAGCTGCAAACAAGAAAAACCCTATAATTAGCTAGCCCTAAAAAGACCTAAGATGTGCGGGGGATGTCATACAGATGCTATGCTCTTAATCTTTTCCTAAAAAGGACTAACATCTTATCTAATTTACGTATCTAGCATAAGGTTTTCCTTTCTTTTTCGACCCCTAAAGTACTAGAGCTATGGTCAGATTTCTAGAGCTAACAACTATTTTTCAAGGTAATTTTGGTCCTTCATTATTACTAAAGTAAGATTCTTACTAATCACTCTTTTCCCCAACTTAAAGTTAACTGAGAATTAGCTTACTTCAATCTAGAAACTTCATGTAACTAACTCCTTAGTTACCTACTTACTTTTCCTATGCGAAGAAAATCAAAAATCCCTAAAACATGTAAGATTTCAGGATCACTTTTTGAGATGCATGGGATATAATTTCTATGGGGATGCTAGGGACTTTTCCCTATAAGGTAAAGCATGATAGAAATTAGGGGAATTTTGTTTCCAACCCTAAACTTATATTCTGCATCTATGAACTTAAAACTAGATGCATCCTGTGAATGAATTTTTGACCCTAAAATAAGATGAGATGCCAGCACTTTTACATGCTAATTTCTCTCATCTTATAAGTAAGGCAAAAAACTTCACATAATCAACTTTAGAGAAATGGATGAATCCCTATTGACAATAGTCAGAGAAGGGGA
The DNA here is from genome assembly GCF_041138505.1 of Cibotium barometz. NCBI lineage: Eukaryota > Viridiplantae > Streptophyta > Polypodiopsida > Cyatheales > Cibotiaceae > Cibotium > Cibotium barometz. The sequence goes on along the minus strand of NC_141093.1, from coordinate 46,525,994 downwards.
TTCCTAGGTTAAATCTTGTATCTTAGGGAAGATGCGTAGGAGAACTAGAGGGAAGGTTCTCTCTTTGGCATAGAAGATAGAGAGAGAAGGTGAGTCCTCCTCGGGAGGTAGAGAGAGAAACCATGAGCAGAATTGCACGATTATACCTTCTTATTCGGGGAAGAGGAAGAGAGAGAAGTAGCTTGACCTCTTGGTAGGACCTCCGCGCCACGCAAGAGCTCACTCCGGCAGAACCTCCTTACTCTTTCAGCCTCCTCGATCTCGGCAGAACTTCGGTGCAGGGTTGAGAGAAAATTGTGTGTATTTTTGGGGTGTGCTTGGGTCTTTTTATAGTTGGAAAAAGTCATCACAATCATGATCGCTCGAGGCATAGCAAGTCATGGTCAAAATTAGTAATGGAGTGTTGGAGTTGTAGAAACAAGAAGAAGGAGTAAGAATCCCAAGACAATAATCCAACATCAGAGCATACATGAAGAAGGACTACTGAGTCAAAGAAGAAGGAGGAGTAAGAATCCCAAGACAATAAAAACCAATATTAAAGGCCAACTTGGCGGGTAAAGTAAAGCAAAATGATTTAATTCTATCACTTCACAATGGGTTAAAGGCTTGTGTTCTGGACTCTAGAGCTTCATTCCATGCAACACTTCATAACAAGTATTTCTAGGATTGTACTAAAGTTGATTTTGGGTATGTGTATTTTGGAGATGATGAATCTTGTGAGATTGTTGGGAAAAGGAACAATTTCCATGAAGCTAAAAAATGGAAATGTTTGGGTGCTTAAAGATGTTAGGCATGTTCCATCTACTCATAGAAATCTAATATCTACAAGACAACTAGATGTTAGGCATGTTAGGCATGTTCCATCCACTCATAGAAATCTAATATCTACAAGACAACTAGATGACGAAGGATGCAACACAGCATTAAATGGTGAGAAGCAATTGAAGGTATCAAAAGGAGAGGAGAAAAGGTAGGTACACTCTACTTGTGTACTATTGGCACGAATCATCCATTTGCACAACATCTACATGAGTTGATGCGGCATTGTGGCGCCATCAACTTGGGCACATGAGTGCCAAAGGAATACAGGTCTTTTTATCAAAGAAGCTTCTACCAGGTTTAAAGAATGTAGACTTAGAGTTCTGCAAGGATTGTGTTTTTAGAAAGAAAAGAGGGTAATATTCCTAAAAGTAGGAAGTACTAAGAAAATCAAAAAGCTTGAATTGGTCCATTCTAATGTATGGGGTCTTACTAGTGTGTCTTCTCTTGGTGACTCACTATATTATGTAACATTCATAGATGATGCAACTAGTAAAAACATGGGTTTATCCTATGAAGCACAAATTTGATGTATTTTATATATTAAAAAAGTGGAAATCATATATAGAAAATGAAATATGTACCAAACTAAAGTGTCTACCATTAGATAATCGAAGGGAGTATTGCAGTATGCCCACAATGGAATCTGAAGGCAAAAGACAACACCAAGAACACCTCAACAAAATGGTGTTTCACAAAGGATGAATCAAGCAATCATAGAGCATGCAAGAAGCATGAGGTTGCACTTAGGTTTGCCACTTGAGTTTTGGGCAGAAGCACTAAGTACATCTATTTAGTTTATAAACAGGTCGCCCTCAATAGCCTTGGATGGAAACACACCAGAGAAGACATGGACACGTAAAATAATGAACTAAACATTTCTCACAATATTTGGATGTGAAGCATTCATGCATGTAGGAAATAGTTTAAGGTCTAAGTTAGAAGCAAAGTCTAAAATATGTTCCTTTATTGACTACGGAGAAGGGGACTTTGGATATCACTTTATGGGATCATGAAGACAGTAAAATATTTAGGAGTAGAGATGTTGTTTTCAATGAACAAAATATATACAAAGATTACTTACAGAGGAAACAAATGAAGGGTGCAGGTGATGAGTAAATGGAGCTTGAAGACAGTGAATATGCGAATGATGAGAACTTGCCAGAACACCAACAAAATCGGCAACCTCAACCTCACCTATACTTAGAAGATCTATGAGAGAAATTAGACCACCCCAAAGGTTTGTCCCTTCATTCAACCATATCTTGCTGAGAGGATTTTGGAGAGGTGGAGTCATATGAGGAAGCCATGCAACAGAATTCCAAAAGTGAGTGGGAGAAAAGCATGTAGCAAGAAATGGACTCATTGTAATAACAAAACCAACCTTGGGATTTGGTTTATTTTCCTAAATGTAAAAGGGAATTAAAAAATAAATGGGTTTGTTATAGGTTGAAAGAAGAAGAAGGTTGGAAAGGGAAATATAAGTTCAGGCTTATCGTAACGGGGTTTGCTCAAAACAAGGGTGTTGATTTTAACAAAATATTTTGTGTTGTCATAAAAATGAACTCAATTAGAGTCATTCTTAGCCTTATGACTATTCTAGAGTGGCATCTTGAATAGATGGATATAAATACAACATTCCTTTATGGCAACTGGGTCAAGGAGATCTTCATGCATCAACCTTAAGGTTATGAAGTAAAGGGTAAGGATAAAATGGTTTGCAGGTTGAAGAAAAGTTTATACAGCTTAAAATAGACATCAAGGTAGTGGTTCTTAAATTTTGATAAAGATCATGGATTCAAAAAATGAAGCTCTTATCAATCTGTGTACACAAAGAACTTGGGAGATGGAAGATCCATCATATTAATGTTGTATGTTGGTGACAAGTTGATTGTAAGTGATAACATGTAGGAAATAAGGGAGCTAAAAGAAGAGTTGTCTAAATCTTTCTCAAAATGAAAGATTTAAGTGCAGCTGCATATCATATACTTGGTATGAAAATATCAAGGGATAGGAAGAACAAGACACTAATACTATCTCAATAGCATATACTTGGTATGAATATATCAAGGGATAGGAAGAACAAGACAATAATACTATCTCAATAGAAGTACATTGAAAGGTTCGCAAATGAAAAGTGAAAAACCAATCTCTACACCCTTGGCTAGTAACTTTCGACTAAGCAAGGATATGTGTCCAAGGAAAAGCGAGGAGATAGCTTATATGTCCATAATTTCGTATGCTTCAGTAGTAGGTTATTTGATGTATGATATGATTTGAATAAGACCAAAAATTGTGTATGTAGTGGGGTTGTGAGAAGATTCATGGACAATCTAGGTAAAGAGCATTGGCAAGCTATAAAATGGATACTTAGGTATCTAAGAGGGACAAGCACAAATGCATTATATTTTGGAGGCCCTCTCATTTTTTTGGAAGGCTATGTTGATGTAGATATGGTAGGTGACAAAGATACTTGTAACAGTAGTACAAGTTATGTTTTCATTATTGGAGGCACAACAATAAGTTGGGCTTCAAAGTTGTAGAAGGTGGTATTGCTTTCTACTATGGAAGTAGAATATGTGGCACTCATAGAGGCTAGCCAAGAAATTATATGGCTTGACAAGTTATTGGAGGATATTGGAAGTAAACAAGACAATTGTATCTTGTAGAGTGATAATCATAGTGCCATTCACCTTACAAAGAATTCAACCTTTCACTCAACATAGAAGTCAGATATCACATCATACGGACTCTTTTAGAAGAAGGATAACTGAAGGTTGGAAAAGTACACACAAGTAAGAATCCTACAGACATGTTACAAAAGTGGTTAAAAAGAAGAATTTTAGATTTTTCTCATCGTCAATTTCCATTCAAGAAAAAGAAGCAAGAAGGAAAATAGTCACTCCTTTTATTGGTGAGCAGTCTCTCCAAGAGGGAGATTGTTATATATGTGTGGCTTGATTAACCCCCATAATTTTTTTTCTTGTAAAACAAACATTTGTAAGGCCCCCATTATGAGGACAAGCCATCATGCTTAATAAAATTACCCACCAAAAAATTGGATTTTTTTTCCTGGCATCACCAAAATATTCTTGCCGTGGAAGATTGTGGTGGACGGTCTATGATCGGTGGTCAATGATCAGTGGCCGGTCATCGATTCACATGGGCGACTATCACATACATGGAGGTGGCTGGTGGTTGGCCACATTCACATGGGTGGCTATCACACAAATGGAGGTGGCCAGTGGCCACATTCACATGGGTGGGTATCACATTGATGGAGGGGGTCCTCCATGACTGAGAGCTCTCCAAACATCTATATAAAGAGCTCCATTTAACCAATGAAGAGATGGGATTGTGAGGAGTACAAGTGAGTTAGGCTCCTTGTAATAATATTACTTGAATATTATCAAGGCCATGGAGTGGCTATCTTCCCATAGATGTAGCCCACATTGGGTGAACCACATATATCTATGTCTCTCTCTCTCTCTCTCTCTCTCTCTCTCTCTCTCTCTCTCTCATGTGTGATTGATATTTCCTCTTACGTGTTTGTTTACTATATAGCTACTTAGTTTGCTCCCATAATCCTAACATAGAGAGAACTAGGCAATTCTTGGAGTTTACTCAAGCAAAGTTGCATATATACCTTAGAAAAGTATGTGTGTCAATTAATCAAAAGAATACCTTCAACCTCACAATCCACTATCACTTATACACAGGTGGATAACCTCGAGGAAGCAACTTTAAAGGAAAAATGTGCTCAACAAGAAGAAAAAATTAAGGACTAGGAGAAAAAGTATGAGGAGGAAGTGGCCAGGTTGTAGGACCAAATACATGGATATCAAGTAGGTGCCATGCCTTCCATCCATAATTGTGGGAGTCCTAGAAGAGGATGGTACATCAAGGAAACCTAACCCTCATTCTCCACCCCCAATTGAATAACAAGACCCATCTCTGGATAGGGGTGGGGATTTCATTGAGTCACCAAGAAGGTCCTTAGATTTTCACATCACAACAAGGAGCCTATATGCCATATGAAATGAGCATTGGTGGGAAGAAGAGGTGTACAAGTCAACATGTCATGCTTACATGACATCACAAGATCTTATAGTTTGTACTATGCCTACTGTACCCTACTTCCTCCTCAAAATAGAAATGGAGTTATACAAGATGGAGATTCTAGTTTCAAATGATCCTACCCAAGTGGGAGAATATGAAAACACACTTGATGAAGCCTTCAACATGAGTGCCTTCAACAAAACCCAGCCACCCATTATCAAAGATATGGTACAAGAGAACCCCAATGGAAATGAGTATTGACCCTTTCTTCTACCCTATCAAAAGAAGGCACACATGAAAAGATTTCCAAAGATTCACCAAGGGCACCCCTTAGTGGCTTAATTACCCATCCATGAAACCTCCAAAAGGTAACCCAACAAAGAAATATATCATTGACACATTAGAATATAACATCAAATTACTCAAGGAAGTTCTAGATTTCACTTGCAAGATGTTCACATCAACATTGCAAAGATGCTTCTAGCTTGTGAAATTGGTACAATTAGAGATAAGTGTAATAGATTCCCTGAAGGGAAAGATAGCATGTCCTTTTATTTGGAGATGATCTACATGCCACCCAAGGAAATCCTATATGGATTCTATGCCAGAGTATCATACCTACCAGTGCATTACATTATCATATGGGAGGAGACATTCTACACACATTCTTTTTAGATCCACCAAGTGTCTTCACTCCATTCTCAAGATTGACTAGAAGGTTACTTGCCTACTTAGCACCACAAGCTAGCAACCCCATTTGGGAGATCCTTAGATCCATAGAAGATAGAGAGAGAGCATAGAAGCATAAGGGAGTTGTAAAGGAGTTGGCTCAAATGTTCAAAGCAAAACATCATCAAATCACCAAGCCACCAGCGTGTCCGAGGGATGCACATAGATTAGGTGGGAGGGAATGCTCTAGGCTAGAATGAGCAAGCCTAAATAGTGGTTAGACTACCCGCCGAAGAATCTAGAAAGGTCCTTGAGAAGTAGAGCTTCAATATTTAAAATTTTGATTTTTTGGGTTCCAAGAACTCTATTGACCCCATCGATTCAATTAATTAGAATTTGTATATGAGTTGGGCCTTGCATGTTTCCAATTTGTATATGAGTTGGGCCTTGCATGCGTACAATTTGTAAATCTAGAAGTCCCAACTTAAGTTGGTGTTTTACAAAAAATTATAATAGATGTCCAATCGAGCGAGAACTCCAGTAAACATAAATGTCTATTGAGGGCATAATTGACCCAACGGAGGCACTAGTGCAAGTGTCAAGAGACCACCCAAGGGATAATGACCTTTTACGAAACTCATCTATCAATATCCAGAGGTCTCATGTGTCCAAATCCTATGCAGAAAAGCTAATCCAATATAACTAGAGTGAACACAAGCTACCCAATAGCCCAGTCTATCAAAGACTCAACCGAGAGAAGGTATGTTCACAAGAAACTTGACCCAAAAATAAATCCGGATGGTAGTGTTGTCAACTCGACCCCGGTAGCTAACCTACTTAGAATTTCACACGGATGGATTTTACTCATAGAGCTAGGCCTCTAGACTAAACCTATCAATTCCAAATCAGACAACTCTATTGTTCTAGATCTACTAAACATGCTTGAGAAATCTACTTAATAAATTATTAAATCTACTAATAAAACATTAACAAATTTATAATGGAAATGTAGAGCTTAGGACACATAGTAACCTTATCAAAATGGATTCAAATTTATGCTCATCACTTTTAGTTCTTTGACACAAAACCTCCTTTCGAAATGAGATTAATTTGAATTATATAGGCCCAAAATTAATCGACACTTAATCTATGAAGTTGCTATATATCTTGGAAGCATAATAGCTTTGGCTTGAGTCAAATAAATTTAATTAAGTCTATTGGGACCATCTGAGGCGACATCATAAAAATTCAAAAATTCTTCCGAACTTCAAGGGCATTCTATCCAACACTTGAGCATTGCACTTTTAAGGGTAGTGCTTTTTCCCCAAAGCATTCCTCCCCACCTATATTGTGCATGTCCTTGGGAGTGTTGGACATTGTCACGGATCAACTAGTCTGATGCTTCAAGTGTTGGTGGTGTGATGTGGCATTGAAAGTTCAAGGTCATATACTATCATAATATGTCTCTGACATGCATCTTATAGTAGGAATTAAGAGTGTATTAACTTACATAAATGCATCAAGTACATGACCTAGCTAGTTGGACTATTCTCACAAGAATAATCTCGGTTATATGTTTTTCGCTTGGAGGTGTCTTTGCCTTTGGCATTGAATGCTTTTTCTTGAGATTTGTGAGTTGTTTTGACCATTTTAGCCTTCATGGGCTTCTTAATCTTTGAGTGCCCACTTGAGCATAGAAATTTTTTTTGGTTTCTTTTGAAATTTGTAGTTAGCACTTGATCATTGGACAATTAAGTTCAACTTGCAGAAGATGCATTGAAAAATCAAGTGAGAATTTTCCAACTGATCCATTTTAATGCATTGAATACAATACATGCAAACTAAATGTAACTTAGCCCTAAAGTTAGATATGTAAATATTAGCATCATTCTTCTATTCCTCCAAATGCCATTAGTGTTGGCATTGCAATTGATCTATCACTAGATCCTTGTCATATTGGTACCTATATGAAACAATATTCCATATCTCCACTTATTGACTTGTGAATTGGAGAAAACAATTGATTTCTCCACCACATATAGGTTCTACATATTGGTTTTTAGTCTGGTGTTCCAGCCTATGGTCAATGAACCTATATTATGCACATATACCTAATAACTTGTTCCACCCACCCATAGAGCTAATCTTTCTGGTTTTCCTTGTGGTAGCCTTAGATATTGCTTGAAGATGTGTTACGTATTGTACTTGATATGGAAGTGTATAAGATGGTTTCTTAAGTGTAGGTATTTCATCTGAGTCGATTGGAGTGAAGTTGGTCTGATGAATAGGTAGAGGACCTATGTGGCAGACCATGTCATCGTAGTGCTCCTCTAAGGCATTTTATTGAGAAAACAAAAAGGAAGAAAAAAGGAGGAAAGTGATGAGTTTGTGTACATAGCCAGTGGAAAAAAACCTCTTATAATGAGGGAAAAAAGTTCCCTAACCTTGCTAAGGTCACTTCCTATTTACTTAGTATGTACACATACCTATGGGGTTTACATGTTGGCATTACCAATATTATATGGGCATTAAAATTACAAAGGAAATAAAATAGAAAATTTAACACAAAACAATGCCCATAATAGATTAAGCTTTGGAGTCCACATTTTAAATGCCTCCTCCCTACCTAGCCTTTATTTTATCTAGCCAAATAATAGTGCATGTGCACGGGATTTAAACATTACTATCTATACATGGCCGTATAATGTGGCCCTATAGCATGATATCATAGAAAATGCATTAAAACAACATGTTGTGCTAGATGGGGGTCATAGCAATGAGCTCATGGGCTTTTGATGGCAAGGTCTATGCTAGAATATTCCTTACCATGCATTAGACAAAATTTTATTGATGGCAACCATTGTTGTCGGAGGTGGTGTGTGCTCAGGCTGTAGAGGTTTTGGGACCCAACTTTGGATCATTCTCAAAGAAGACATATGTACTTTTTTGGGTCTCTAAACTTGTCTCACCTGTGGTTCTTGAGTTGGCTACTTATTTTTCTTGGACGGATCCTTTTGCCCTTAATTTCTAGAGCAATCTTGTGGCTTGTGTCAATGGTGTTTATGTATCCACAATTGCTCCCAATCTGGTTATGCTTGAATCAACCTTTTGGGAATGCAGATCTTTGTCATTGGTTGTACATACCTCTATGTTTTTTTAGCTTGTTGGGTACACCTCTTGTGGGAAGTAGGGACTTTCATAGCATATTAAGGACTCTTTCAGGGAATCCAAATAATTGACTATCCCTATCGCACTTGAATAGTCTTATTTAGGACCCAAATAGTCATGTGATGTGGCTTCTTATGAGTGTTTCCCTTGCCACCTTTCTCATTTTGTGAGTGGACTATCACTTCTTGCCTTGGGCTCTTTCCTTTGTCAATGATTGGCAAGGCTTCCTTCATGTATTCTTTTGACGTTGGTGGGTTGCCCTTCGGGTATATTTAGGAATCCAAATCTACCTAGGGTTCTTCTCTAGCACCTTCTTAGATACCCATACCTATCTTCTTATTGTTGCCTTGCCTTGTTGTTGTGAAGGTGGGGTGAATGAAGTCTTGGTTGCCTCTCTTACATTTAATTTTACCTTTGGTACTCATATTAGCTTCAACACCTCTTTTGAAGTTGTGGGCGATGAAGAAGTTATTGTTTCCTTGCCTTATTGTTGTGAAGGTGTGGTGAATGAAGCCTTGGTTGCCTCTGTTATATTTAATTTTACCTTTCGTACTTATATTAACTTCAACACCTCTTTTGAAGTTGTGGGCGGTGAAGAAGTTATTATTGGAGGAAGCATTATTATTGGTTCACCAGGGGATCTCTTTTGTACCCACACTTGTGAAGTCTTGGTAGACGTGGGTGTTCTAGCTTCACTGACCTTACTATCCACCTCAACATGTGACTCACAATATTGTGGAAGTAGAGCCTATTTCTCTTTAACTTGGCTTCTTTCTTCCTCTACCTCATTTGGTAATTGATATGAGTATCTGGGAGCAAACTCAGCATAGGATTTTTGAGATCCATTGCTAAATGGCACTCTATTGTCTAGGCATGCTCTATATGTTTTCTACCACACCCTTCCTAGAATGACTTCTATATTAGTTGTATGTGGTGGTAGGACATGAAATATGTGATCACATTGAATGTCATTGATAGACATTGGGATGTCTGCATAACCTAGTGAATGAACTTTCTCATGAGAGGAGTCCATTATCATCACATTTACTGGAATGATTTTTACTTCATGCAATAGTTTGAACACTTCAAGTCCAATGGAGTTGTGATGCATTTTTAATCTAGCACATCATATTGAGATATCTTGCTAGTGCTAAGGTGGGCCACATCGAACGGATCTAGTCCATCATAACTCTCCTCACATCACGATAAGTCTATACATCCACCTCATGTATTTTCTACTTGACTTTATCCTTCCAACCTTGGGTTGTTGCATCACTTGTCCCTTCTCCCTTTCTACTTGACTTTATCTTTCCAAGCTTGGGTTGTTGCATCACTTGTCCCTTCTCCCTTTTTAGCTCCCTGGAAACAAGTGATCATCATAACTAGCATGATATCATTGCCATGCTCATCACAAAACACTGTTGGAGTCCTTTCTTTATCAGATATGTCCATTGCATGAAGAATTTGGTTCCAATCAAATGATGGTTCAAATTATTCTTCAATGTTAGGATGTTCTTTGTATGCTTCTTCATCTTCTTTGAGCCCATCATTGGTGAAATCATCATCATGCATTTTCCCTTGAATTTCTCTAGAGATAGTTTTGAACTAAACTAGTTAGTTGATTTGAAATTCTCTATGGAGTTGCGGACACATTCTCGTAGAAGTGGTCTATGGTATTCACCCTTATAACTCCACCTTCTTGCCTTAAGTAGATATGGTCAAATCCTCAATCTTGGATTACTTTGAGTTGTCTCATGAATGGACAACCCAAGATTATATCATATATGGATCTTTTACCAAAATCTAAGATAGCAAAGGTATGCTTGTATTCTATGCCACACATAGTGATGAGAAAACCTATTGGCTAGTGATGAGAAAACCTATTGGCTCATTTATGTAGCTATCTACCAATTGCAAGTTCAATCTAGTTTTTGTGATGGTAGGCTTACCCCATTTTGTCCATATTTTTGTGGTAGCTATGGAAAATCCTACTCCACTATCAAGTATATCCATGGTGTTAATACCAATATCTTGAACAAGCAACAAGGTGTTTCCTTCTTCTCCTTCATAGTAATCTCTATTTTCTTGATTTTCCACTTCTGTTGTTGATAATGAAGTGATGCCACAACCCATCCCCATTTTGTTGAAGCTCTTTCTCACTTCTAGCCACAATTCTTGCTTAACCTTCAAGAGATCTACTGGAGTTTCTAGCATCTCTTAAATGCTAATCGTGTAAGGCACTCATGGCTTAAAAAATTTCCACAGTGAGGGAAGTTTCTTGATGATTGATTTTCTCTTGTAGCTAGGTAGATAGGATGATATGGTTATTAATGAAGTGTCTTTGGAGCTCTTAGATTTATCTTTACCTACTAATCCATCTCTAGATGCTACTTCCACATCTACATTATGTTTTTAGTAGCTTCAATCTCTTGAAATGGTGGAGTGAGACCACCATCCTTCACCTCACATGCCTCATTCCATGATTCCTTAAGGCCATTTGGCATTGACTTCTAGTACTACACCTAGGTCTTGGATTTGTGGTTATGCCTCTTGTGGCACTTCTTACTTGAGTTCAACACATTTGACATGTTGATCCATAACCAATTATGCTCTATTTTGGTTCTGGAGATGTTTGCCTTCTCTATTAAAGCTAGCATAGCCTTGACTAAGTAAGTATGTAGTTCCAACCTTTGTTGTTCAAGGGAATAATTAGTATATGCCATCCATTGTTCCTCTTATGTTTGGCCTATTGGCTTCAGTCTTGCCTCCATTTCTTCAAGCATTCTCTTCAAAGGTTTGAATGGCTTGGGTTGGCTCTCAATCAGAGAGGGTTGAACCTTTGACAATCTCTTTTCAACCCCAAGCTCTTGTTTTTCCCTTTGCATGTGGGCTTTGTGTCGAGCCTTTATTTTCTTTTGATCTTTGAGTCTTTTTCTCATATTTTTCTTCATTCTTGCCCTTGTATTTAGTCTATTTTTAAGGCTTGTATGCTTGAGTTTCTATATTGAGTGGGACTTGTTCCTTATGCTATGAGGAACTGAGTGATGTGTTTAGTTCCATCGACTTGACGGGCTTCACATTGAAAACAGGATTCCTTGGACAATCCACCGTAAATAAGTGCTTTATAGCACAATCCTCACAAATTCCTCTTTGAACCTTTGCATGAGGGAAATCAACCACATCATGGTTATATCTATAGAAAGTATAAACTTTCATAGATTGTCTAGGAGGTTCTAATGAGCTCATCTCTTGGCTTCTGACTCCACCATTAGCTATGAATTGCAAAATTTTTCCACTCATATGGTATCATTCATCAAAGCTAGAAGTTTTGGGGTATGTAATGATTGGGACTAGCAATGGTTTCCTTATGCCTCTTGGAAATTTAGCATCAGCTCTCACTTCTCCATGATATGGCATTGGTTGCATATAAGCAACCTCTCTAGTCCTTAATGGTGTTGGGCCCTTGTTAACTTCTAGATCACCAACCTGTTGATGCCTAGGTGTGGGTTGAGGTTGATGGTATGGAACCAAAGAATTTATTGGCCTCAATTGATTTGACCTATGAGATACTAGCCCATAATTTGGATTCAACTGTTGGTTCACCCTATTCTGATTTGGCCAGTTGGTTTGCTATTGGTTTTTTTTTTTTAATCTTTCAATTGAGTCACTTATCTTCCATAGGATCAAATCACTTAGAATGTTTATGTTTGGCAGTGTGAGATTATTCCCATCACTCTATGTCGGAATGCTTATGGATATTAACATCCCATGTTTTCCAGCAGGTCCACAACTTCTTGGATGCATTGATCAAGAGTAGCGCATCTCTTCTTGTACACATCCACTCTGTTTATGAGCTCTGAGATACATGCTCGCCCTTCTTATATTCTTTAAAGATGTATGGTGAATATTATGATGGTGCATAGAGAGAACAAATGGGAAAAAGGAGAGCTGTAGAGAGAAAGAGATAGAGATAGACAACACAGTAGGGACTAGAAGATGGGCCAGACCCCCCCTCCCCCCCCTTGTGGAGTTATATTATTGACAAGGAGCAAGCTCCTTTGTTACATAGAAACTAGTTCTTGACTTGTAGAGCTTGGGAACAAGATCATGGTTCCTTGCATGGTATACAATCGGCTAACACTTGCACAACTCGAAAATTGGCTCCTTTGATCATCTTGACTTATCTTCTGTGTAGGGCTCTCTTCTTGGTTCTTGATTTCACTTTCCGCCGTAGCACTTTGTGAGACTCAAATCGCCTTCTCTCCTCCTCTTGTATACACATAAAGTGATGCTTTCTTCACCTCCTTCATACCTAAGGAGAGCCTCCCTTTTATAGGCTCCAAGAGCTTCTCTTCTGGGAGAGAGACTTGAGTGCCAAGGGGGAAAATTTTTTGGTGAGTGCTTTTTCAAATCCGGTGAGCAAAAAGATTCTTTTTATACATAAAGTATAACGAAATATTGTCTCTCTCTCTCTCTCTCTCTCTCTCTCTCTCTCTCTCTCTCTCTCTCTACTTGATGACTAGGAGACACAAATAAATGAATAATTATTACATCTTTATTTGCACTTTTGTCCACCAACATTACAGTGGAGATACTCATACATAAGGCTTTTAACTTTTCACATGATGGTTGTACCCGCCCATCACCGCAGCAATAAGGTAATGACGTGTTGCATTGATGCCATCAAATGATCTTCTATTTTTTGTTTTCGGTCTTGTACCCCCAATTGCACATCATTTGTGTGACTTCATTCAGAATGTTGAGGGACCCACCTACATCATGGAATGTGAACCCATGGTCTTTCACCATTTCTTGTTTGAGTATCTTAATGGCCTCCTCTGCATACTCGACTTTCGCATAAAATGTGTGTAATGCCTAGTACTCATGTAGGGTTCTTGTTCCATCTACACCATTAGTATTTGCATCCCACTCCTCCACTTGCACCTTTAGGGTGCATTTCACCCGTGCAATAAGTTTGCTAATCCCTGTGTGTTGTGTATTCTCTCTGAACATACTCATCCTTGGGAAATGTTGTGAGAGAGGTTAGTGGAGGGAAGTTGTGAGAGAGGGTGGTGGGGCGAGGTATTGAGAGATGGTTTGTGTATGAGTGTGGTTAACAAAGGGTGGAGAATACATATTTCTTGTGCTTGTGGAAGAGGGGAAGCACATTACGACGAACGAGGTGATATTTAAAAAATTTGTAACCAAGGACAAAACGATGTGTGAACCTAAAGTTGAGTGTTAGTCCTTGCATATACAATACAAACTAATTTAATGTACAAAAAACCATAAAATTGGTGCGTACACATTGAAATCAAAGTGAAATGACATGATATTGAAAATATAAATTTATACATACATACATACATACATACATACATACATACATACATATATATATATATATACATATACATATACATATACATATACATATACATATATATAAATTGTTTCTTATGGGCCTCAGCTGTTTTGACCTATGAGATACTAGCCCATAATTTGCGTTCAAGTCTTGGTTCACCCTATTCTAATTTGACCAATTGGTTTGGTATTGGTATGCTTGTTTTGATCTTTCAATTGAGTCTCTTATTTTCCATAGGATCAAATCACTTAGAATGCTTATGTTTGTCAGTGTGGGATTGTTCCCATCACTCTATGTTGGGTAGATAGTAGGATCCCATGTTATCCAGAAGGTCCGCAACTTCTTGGATGCATTGATCAAGAGTAGCATATCTCTTCTTGTACACATCCACTCTGTTATAAGCTTTGAGATACACGCTCCACCTTCTTATATACTTAAAAGATATATGGTGAATATTATGATGGCACAGAGAGAGAACAAATGAGAAAAAAGAAAGATGTAGAGAGAAAGAGAGAGAGAGATAGACAACACAGCATAGGGACTAAAAGATGGGCCAGTCCCCCCCCCCTTGTGAAGTTATATTATTGACAAGAAGCAAGCTCCTTCGTTACACTTAAACCAGTTCTTAACTTGTAGATCTTGGGAACAAGATCACGGCTCCTTGCACGGTATACAATCGGCTAACACTTGCACAACTTGAAAATTGGCTCCTTTGATCTTCTTGATTTATCTTCTTCTCTCCTACAAAATATGTGTAGGGCTCTCTTCTTGGTGCTTGCTTGCAGAGCTTATGCAGCACTTTGTGAGACTCGAACTGCCTTCTCTCCTCCTCTTGTATGCACATAAAGTGACACTTTCTTCACCTCCTTCACACACAAGGAGAGCCTCTCTTTAGAGGCTCCAAGACCTTCTCTTCTGGGAGAGAGACTTGAGTGCCAAGGGGGAAAGTTTTTTGGCAAGCAACCCTTGGCGAGTGCTTTTTGGAATCCGACGAGAAAATTCCAAAAAGATTCTTTTTGTGCATAAAGTGCAATAAAATATTCTCTCTCTCTCTCTCTCTCTCTCTCTCTCGTCAAGAGACAATTCTTTTGACTCTCATGGACATGTATATGCATTGTAAGAATCTATATGAGCAACCAAATGTCAGGAAGATGCCATGTTATGGGTCTCTTTCATGCACACCTTCTTTTTTCACTATTGAAGATGTATGCAAAGGGCTTAAGAAGTTGGCTACTCGTAAAGCAAGTGACCCAACCTTGGGCGCAGTGGGCTCTCCTTGGAGTTCTCTCCACGTCGCCTTATAAAAAAAGTTGCCAAACGGGCTATAGCGAAAAACCGACCCGCGGGCTACCGTTTCCTACTTCCTCTGTGTGAGAAGCACCTAGCCCGTTAAATAAATTTGGGAGCCCCTTCGAAATTTGCGCCGATAGCCCGTTGATCTAAGGTGATAATAGCCCGTTGACACAATACCGCCGCAAGCCCGTTGAGGTAGCGAGATGACCTGTAGCCCACTAATACAGTAAGGGCGCCAGTACCCATTCATCCACAGGCACCATAGTCCTTCGCAACAAAAAGCCAGCCCGTGGCGTTAGTGGTGCCGTCGCCACTCGTTGCAACGAGCTATCGCCAGCCCGTTGAACGCCTTGAAATTATTAGCCAGCCTGTTATAAGGTCGATACCTTAGCCCGTTGTGAAACAAGCGCTAGCCCGTTCTGAATAAATCACGAGGCCGTAGCCCGTTGTCAGGTTTATGCCAGCCCATTTTCAAAAAAGGAAACGCTGACCTGCGGAAACTATGAGCGACAGCCCGCCCTGGAGACACTCTCACGACAGCCCGCTCACGAGTTCTTGATCCACCGACTCCTGGAGATAAAAGTGCCGCGTGGTCTATGCAGAGCCTTTGCCACTATGGCTCCAACGAAGTCCCATCGGTTCCTCAATGAAAAGGGAGAAATCCTTACAAACACAATTAGGTCAAGTCCTTCAAGATGCAAATATAAGCAAGAAGCTAGTGCATGTGTGTGCTCTGGGAGAGTAGTGTCGTGTATGTGATGGTGGTGTATGTCTTGTGACACGTGAGTTGTGTTGGTGTGGTGTGTTGGCGATAGGTGTGAGTGAGATGCTTGTGAGTGCGTGGCAGGTGGTAAGTGTATGTAGGTGAGGTGTGTTGTTCAGGTGAAATGCAGGCGAGTGTGTGTTTCTAACTCGATGTGCGTGTCGTGCGGAAAAATACCATGCATATGCCTATTCTAACTAAACTAATGCAATGCAAGGATGCCATGAGATGCAAGATGCACATATGAGATGCAAAAAATCCTAAAAAACTCTAAACATTTTTAAAAAACGCAAAAAATTTTCCTAAAAAGCATGAAACGACTAAAAAGCGGGAAATGTGAAAAGTAAAATTTCTAACTAACTAGACTACCTATTTAAACAGAAAAACAGATCCTAATCTAACCTCCTGAGTCTCTGAGTCATCCTAAACACCTATCAGATGCACAGGACTAACTCTGTACTCATCAGACACTCTACATTCGGATCAACTCGGAAAAGCAAAAAACAAGTTCCTGCTTCCCAGACGACCTCTAAATGGAAGTGGCAGTAGACTCTCGCCTACCTGGACCTAGTGTGTGTACACAGGTTGTGAGTGCGGCTACCAGACTCCTGCTAGTCTAGGTACTAGTCCCCGGCAAACGGCGCCAATGTTCCTCGCGCAATCGCAAGAGAGTGTCATCGACAGTCTAGCGAGCACTTGGATCACATAATGTCAATCCAAGGACGTAGTATGACCAAGACTAGTGCTCGGAGGCAGCTATGCAAGTGTCAAGAGATAGTCGAAGGTCGCATTAGTGGCCGGCACTCAAGCAGGACGGATTCACCTCCACCTAATTAGTGACTTTCTACCTAATCTGAGTTGACTAAGTCTCTAAAAGTCCTAATGGCCATGTCAGCACTATCTATCAGCTCCCGAACAGGACAAGACTAACTTCCAGACTAGACTGACTTTCTACCCGAATGCAGGTACGAGCCCGAAAGCAAGTCTAACCCACCTAAACTAACAGATTTGAGCTAACGAAGGCATTTCCTATGTCTAACAACCACAAAGAACAGTTTAAGAACTTGAAACAACTCAAAACGGGCAAAAAAAATGACTAATTGCTCAAAACGCAGGCACAAATCAAGCGAGAAAAACTCATGACTAAACACGGAATTTCTTACATGGGCGCGTAGAGCATAAGGAGGAGAACCACCTACTTCTTCCGGAATTCAATTCCGGTACCTAGAGCTCGCGTAGGAAGCAATTGGGTGTCGGCGTGCTCGCAGCTCGTTCTAATCCACACACTGAGTTCTTTACAAATGAGTCAAAATTGACTTATAAACTAAAACTGACTCGGGCGGCCGGACACATTTGGCCAACTTAAACTAATTTGTCTGTTAATTACAAATTGGAAGCACTCAGGCCCCGACTCATATGATTTTACAATAATTTCCGTCGAGGCGACGGGGTCGGTTGGGTTCCCGAGACCCGAAAAACTTTAAAAATTTAAAATTTAAAATTTTCGCCCCGAAACCTGTCTAAGTCCACCGAGAAGTCTGGCCAGTGCTTCGGCCCTCGCATTGACTCCCGGAACAGTATCATGTCAATTCCCACCACATGCAAACTCACATATAGCACACATAAGCACACATGCATGACACCGGTGGAGGGGAGGACATAACACGAGTGCTTCAAAGACACTTGAGAGCGTTACCTGACAAGGTAGGGCCATATTACTTTAACCCAAGGGTTTAGGGTTTAGGGTTTTTAGGGTTTAGTGTTTTAGGGTTTAGGGTTTTAGGCTACTTCTCTATCTCATATCCTTGAGAAATTATATAACATCATCATCATCATCGTAGAAATAGTTAGAGCTTTGTGAGAGTGAGTACAAATCATGAGAGATGATTTAGGATACAAATCATGAGAGATGATTTAGGATACAAATCATAGAGACACATGTCCTTTTGGACATTCAATACATTGCCATAATCATCATACATAACATTTTAAGCCCCTTCATTTTCATCACTTTCCTTGGCAAGAAGAGCTTTGCTCTTGCCTTTATCTTTTTCTCCTTCTTTGTCGTAGAAGCACCCTTCCACATTTGGGGGATTCCTTGATTTGATAGCAATCCAATGACCATGAGTACTTGACAGCTTCCCCAAATGTCATCATCATATGATGACAAACTGTATTAATGGGATACAAAGCAAGACCTTCTCGAGTGGTGAGAACCCAGTAAGTAAGGAGCTGGCCATGACATTATCTTGCAGAGTGCCCACACCAAAAGGACCGGCTTCAACGAGTCATACATGCCAAAGTACAATCCTTGGTAGACAAGGGTTCAACACAAGAAATGTTGAATCCTCCCTATACAAACTAGCAATAGTATTAGTAGCCAAAGTCTTCCTGTAGACAACTAGAAGTCCATTACTCCCCTCCTTTTTACAATGCTTTAGCATCATTGGCTAGCCTGGTGTGATCATAATTCAGGGGCGTACACATTAAACAGGAGGTATGAGGATCCCATTGCTCTGCTAGAGGCCAAATTACCAGTAAACCACTTCCAGTAGTAGCCATCCTAAACTTTGCATTCAAGGATTACTTCAAGAAGCTCTTCAATTTCAAGAAAAGAAGCAGCAGCCATCTTTGAAATAGCATCAGCAGAGACACCACCCATGAGAAAGTCAACAGCAAAGGCATAGATTACTCCATAGTTTAATATTGATAGACATTTTTTGCACCATAGCCCAAAGCCCAAAAAACCTACTACAACCTAAGCTGGCCTTGTAAATAGCTTTTTCCATCATCAAAAATCACCAATAATGATAAATCATATGAGGGATATAAAGCAGGGAAAGATGTGCAAAAAAATATTCTGGAGGGAAGGCAACAAGTGTGGCGGGGCCCACAGGTACAGTAAATTCTAGCATCACCGTAACTATTTGGAGATCAACCTTGGTGAAGTGAATTGGTTTTTCCTACATGGAAATAAGGTGTTTCACTCACAATAATTCAATTACCAAGGATAAAAGCAAGGTGACAAAGTGGACCCCCCATCTTTGGTTTTTTTCCCAAAAATCCACCTGTTATTCAATTGAAAATCTATATGGGAAACGAGTATCTTTTGGAGTGTTTCCATTTTCAACCCTCACGAGTGGTATTCAGTAATAATAAAAGGCCACCCACATGACATGGAGCCCCTTTTGTCATTTTTTTGACAAAGTAATGTGAAGACACTTTGGAAAGAGCCAAAACTTGAAGAAAATCACATATTTTCTTAAGGAAAAAGGCCACAAAAGCCTATGATGACCCCCCCCAAAGTGATTTTTTCAGCATTCCATGCCCTCCCACTTCTTTTAGGCGTGGAGGGGTCATTTGGACTCATTCATGGGTGATTTGGATCCTTTGGCTTGACCAAAATTAAAAAAAGGTGATATTTTGGACATGGTCCAAAAAGTATAATCAAAGGAATCCAATTTGTCTTCCCATAAGCATGCTTAATTAGTGTAATAATGGCCCTCCTCACCTATAACAAGACATAGGTCTTGTGGAAAAAAACACACTACACCCCTCTCTACACCACGCCCCTAGCCTTAGTCACTACTCTAGCCTTAGGGGTAGTTGTAAGCCCATGCTTGTAGATGGCCTTGTATCCATTGTAAGTTCATGTTTTCTTATGCTTATAGGGTTCCTTACTCTTGATTCTTATGTATCCTTAGTCTTATTAAGGGTGCTTATGTGTATGCCTTGTCTCTTCACCCTCATTCTATACGTGTGAAGGGTGGTGTTTTTGGAGCGTATGACTATGTGTTGTAAAATCTGGGATGCATGAGATTGTGGTTTGGTGTGATGTTCTTTGGGAGGAAGTGATGTTAGGCTTGTGTGAAGGGTGTATGTATGGGTAGGAGTTACCAAATCCATAGCTTTCACTATAGCTCCTCCCCTTCTCTCTCTTATGCCTTCTTCTCTTCTTCCTTCCACACCCACTTCCCATTTCTTCCTCTCTTAAGCTCCCTCCAAATTTCCCATTTCCTAGCCTTCTATGCTAGGTGGTGCCCCTTATTTTCCTTTCCTTATTATAAGGATGTGTGTAGGAGTTTTGGCTTAGAGGCGTCCGGCTCATTTCACCCCCTCAATATGTATTCATTAATGTGATGTGAGCTTTGGATTGTTAATACGTTTGTCCTCTTTTGGGTAGGAAATAATCCATAGCTAATGCGTGTGATGTGTAGAATAATGTATTTTCATTGGACTAATGACCTTATTCAGACAAGATTACTACATAGTTTAATATGTATTCATTAATGTGAGCTTTGGATTTTTATAAGTTCGTCCTCTTTTGGGCAAGAAATAATCCATAGCTAATGCTTGTGATGTATATAATAATGTATATAAATTATATAATATAAATATATATAACATATACAAATTACATGTAGTGTATGAATTATAACTTTACTTCAAGCTTCCTCACATCCCTCTCAACCCCCTCCTCCTCCCCCCCCCCTCTCTCTCTCTCTCTCTCTCTCTCTCTCTCTCTCTCTCTCATTTCCTTTTATTTCCTCCCCCCCCCCCCTTTATCTTCATTCTTCCAATCAAGAAACCAATGGACCCAAAGGATGTAACTAAGTTTATAATAGATCTTTTATGCCTTTTATTTTGTTCCTTTTGATTAAGAATGCTACGGACAAAAGGGATATATATATTTTTTATTTTTTAAGTTTTTTAAGATATGAAATGTAATATTTCATTTCATCTCATTTAAAAATCAGCGCTTGCATAATGCATTCAATCTTCCGTAATCTATGTTGCTATATGTATGCTATCAATTTGCCAGATCTAGGCCTCCCATTGAAGAGAAGAAACCATTACTTATAGTCTCTCCTCCAACTTCTTTGATACATTGGTCCTGTTGGTTTGCAATTTTGCAATTGACTAAAGAAGCCACACAATAGCTCATGACTTAGTATTAACATAAAGCTCCATATAGGTCATCAAACTTTTGTCATACTTCTTCTTGTATATGATATCCTACTCCACATGAACTTCAAAACCCTTGAATATGAGTTCTTTGTCATAGAACTCACAAAAAAAGCCAGTCATCAAACTGTCCATTCACGCTTCCCTTGACACACGGTAGAGTTTTCCAAGGATACTTTGTTAAAATGTAGCTTCTCTTCCATTATTCTCCATGATATCTAGGTAACAACTTGGAGGCAAGTCACCATCCTAGATTTGGGAAAATCCATGGCAATTGAAGAGAGCGCAATCAAGTAGGCTCAAATGCATCCACCTAGATAAAGCATAAGTATACTTTATGACCTACCAAGCTTAGTGACCATATACATGCCATTTTGTGAGAGGTTTTAGGGAAATATCTTGCTCATCCCATCACTTTTGCTAATCCGATACTACTAGCTAGTCCCTCTTGGTACTTGTGACGGCAACTACTTTGTGTGCTGCACCAACCCCCCACTACTCTGTGCTCCATACGTCGTTGGTGCACTGCTACATCATCTGATCATTGCCACATCACCCAACCCCTACATGCCTTGACCCTGTGTTTCCCTAAACTCGACTGCTCTCTTAACCATTACATGGAACACCTAGCCAAAACACTTTCAGCACCCGACCATAAAGTGAACATGGCCATCTAATTCTCAAAAAGTAGAACTTGACCACAAAATGCCTTATACACGGCCATACACATTACCAAAAAAAACACCCAAATCATCAACGAGGCCCTAAATAAAGCATCAACATGTCCCTAAATAAAGCATCTCCCATGCGGGGCCAATGTGCTGGCCAAAGCTCTCTTACCCGACTGATACGTGCACCAGCCTGCCACCATCTAGATTTTGGGAAAAGAATAACCGGCCATCTTCAAGGTAAGGTAACATGCCCGGTCTCATCATGTCTTGCTTAATCCAACCACACCACACCCTTGAAATAAGAGATCCTATAGCTTTACCCAGTCCATACATAAAAAGCAATAGCCACTCATGATTTAAACAAAACAAAAAAGGCCTGTCAAGAGGGAAAGCATGTGAGAAAGATATGGCCAATAGTAAAAGAGCCACCCATTCAAGGGGTGCATCCTACCACGTGAGGAGAATTCTACTGAGGGCACCATTCAGCAAATGTGTAGTAGATACCCAGCCAACCTTTGATTACCCAGCCAGGGGGGGTGTTACTTGGCCAACCTTTGATTACCCGGCCATTGAGATTACACGACCAATAGATCAAGTGGCTGCCCAAGTTTTGATATTGACCACCCTTAGAGAATAATCACCAAGCCAAGCTTGGGGTCAATAAGATTCAATGAAGAGGGGTGTAACTAAAGAAAACCATCTAGTCATCAATCATCCGATCACCTACTAGGTAGCCAAGCCATCTCTATCAATCATGTCCAACCACCAAGAGCCCTTTCAAAAGTGATGGGGCCTCCCATTGAAACCACATGTATCTATTTGGGAAGCTATTTACTAGCCACCATAGGCTCATTTGTGTAATTTAATTACATGATTAAGAACCTATCTCATCTAAGATGTTGAATTTGTAGGTAATTCAAGCAAAAAGGGAGATTTTGAGAGTGCAGATCGATTGTTGGGAGCAAAGGATCAAGATGTGGGCTACTTCAAGTTTACTTAGACATCAATACCTACAAGTTCCAAAGTAAGAAATTAACTCCACTTTGAAATATACTAACAAAGCTTAGATATTGAATTTTGGTAGTATCAATCTTGAAGATGCCTAGTAAGCTTACTAGTGTGAGAACTCACATACAATGGATCTATGAAACTTTGAATGGAAGCATTAATTGGCAAAACTCATCACCTAACTAATTTGTTAGTTATTAATTTGTTCCCTCTTAAAATACATCTACCCACAATTCAGGCATGTTAAGCTCCTTTAAGATAATACTAGCCTTCATTATGACTAAGTTTTCCCTTGGAGTAATGACAAAAACTCAGCTTGTTGTGTCATGCATAACTCTATGGTCATGTGTATGCATGTACATATAAGTTTGAGTATACATGATACTAATCCATTATTGGGTAGCTCTGATGACATTAGCGGGGAAGATGAAGCATTTGGTCGATGTTATCCAAGTTGATGGTTTATAAGTTCTATTTTAAACCACCATGAGCATTTGGTCAATGCTATGCGTAATGAAGTTGAGGATTTATACCTTCTATAGTAGACTAGTTAGTTATTAATTTGTTCCCTCTTAAAAATGTATCTACCCAAAGTTCAAGTATGTCAGGCTCCTTTGAGATAATATAAGGCTTCATTATGGACTGAGTATGCTCTTGATCTCTAAAGTAATGATAAAAACTTAGTTCGTTGTGTAATGTGTAACTCTATGGTTATGTGTATATGCAGATACATATAAGTTTGAGCATACATAATCCTAATCCACTATTGGGTAGCTCTAATGATGTTAGTAGGGAAAATGGAGCATTTGGTCAATGCTATGCATAATGAAGTTGATGGTTTATAAGTTCTATGGTAGACCACCATGAGCATACATCTATATTATCACTAGTATTAATGATTGAACACAAAATCTTTATCAATACACTATTGAATTTTGTCAAAGTTGTACTCCTAGTTTATCTTGACTCTTCAACTTTTGGTGCACGTGAATAAAAAATAAATGATCTTTTATGAGCGATGTAATCCTTTGGTAGTATACAAAATTTAAAACTACTCATTCTTAATATTAAAAAAAAAACAAAATCCAAGGGTTTATTCACTGAATATTATTAGAAAACCATGTGAGTGGCAGTGGCAAGATTCCTTTTCCCTGACCTCTAATTTCTTTTTTTCGCTACACACTGAGACTGGGATGTCACATCCTATTGGCTTGAAGACATGCCTTGCTCTTGAGGTGGTTGAGCTTTGGAGATGGTTGGAAATATTGCCAAATATCCTCATGGCATTGTGGAGATGGCTTTGGAGTAGTCGACATCCCTATCGCTTGATTGTGTTCCAATGGCTAGTAGCACACAGAGGTACAACGGTGTCGAGCGGGTAATGCCATCAAGTTACCAAAACTCCTGTAAGTTGCAATGGAAGAAATACCAATATGTGACTAAGAACACAAGCCTTAAGCTTGAAAGGAATGCTTATAAGTTTACTGCTAACAAAGTTTAATTTAAGATTCGCTACAAAAATGTTATGGACCGTTCATGCTTAGACAAAATTGAGGGAACAATATCCTACAATGGTTGTTGTCCTCACAATAATTTGCACCAAAAATAAAACCCTTGGAGTGTTAAACTCTATAGAGAAGATTATGTTTGAGTCTACCCTTTTTTTCCAAGGATGATGAAAAGAAATTTGGAGGTAGAGGTTGGACTCTCTTACTCTTTGTGTTGCATGCCCTGATCTTCCCTGTTCCTTCGGCACTAAGCCCTTCTTCAGTGAAAGAGAAAGCCACACACCTTTCCCAACTATGATTTCGTGGAAGTCTTTTGGCACAGTGAGCAGGGTACCTTCACTACAAAACCTATAATCCCCTTGTTGTGGCGCCCTAAAGTCAACCTCTAGCCCTTTGGCATCATTCCCTCCAAGTTTTGGTAATGGCGACTCTTGCCTCTTCTTCTCCTATGGATCACGATGTTGCCCTCTTCTTCTGGCAGCCAACTAAGCACCTCTCTACCAGGCCTTGACTCTTCCAAAGCACCTCTCTCCTAGGTCTTGACTCTTCCTCTTTTAGCAAACTACACTTTGCCCTAATGGCAATCTCTCTCAAGCTGAGGTTATAGTTCTCAAATTCTCCCCAAAAAGCAGGCTCTGACATTTCCCTTTCTTCAAGGAAGATGTTGATGGTTATCCCCCTTCCAGATTCTTTGGAAACTAATTTAGTCAACCTTGGTTTCCTCTCGTTCCAACTCTACCATTGCCATTAGCAAAATGACCCACTAGAATCACTGCATCACCCCTTATATATGTCGTTGTTGCTTATTGAAATGTAACCCAAAAAAAGAGAGATGTCCCCTTTTGATCTAAGTGAGTACCCATATATAGAGGATATTTTTGTAATCATAACTCCCTTGATTTTATTATTTTCCCAAAGTCTTTGTCCTATTCTTTCAAAATCATGATGTCCCACCAGATCATACAATAGTCAAGATGATCACCGCCTACATATCAAAACCCTTGAACAAAAGTAGGAACTCCTAATCTAGCAAACCTATATACTAATATGGAGTTTGCTATGGTAACTTGGGTTAGGCATGGAACTAGACTCCTCTACTATTAAAATAGACATGGCAAGATACACTTGAGATTGACTCCTTGAGTGTGCTTCCATATGTGGACATGGAGCTCCATGACAAGCAGCCCCCTCTAAACATGCACATCCTCCGGTATGTGCTAGATCTATACTCCATCTAGACCATTACATCAACACCATTATAAGTCAAATTCTTGGATAGCATCAATCCCAAACAATATAACAAGTGAGTCGATCAAATGGATAATCTTTGTACCTGCTTGATCATCCCCAAAATCCCTGTAAACCTATTTTCCCTCTATATGCCTTGTGAACCTTGTAAGACTTGTGAATGTTGTGATCCCTGCAAACCCCATGCACTTGTTGGAATTGGCCATACCCTTGATGCTCACTTGAAACCTATATATACTTATTGAAATGCCCTGGATCAAATGGAAAGCCCCATACTTATATACCTGTACCAAACACAGAATCACCTGTACTCCAATATCCCTGTGATAAATCTGGTATTGATAGTAAAGCTTAACCCCCTTTATTCTCTTCATATATGAACTGATACCCCCAAAAAACTTGTGGCATCACCACACCATCCTAGAACTCTTGTGGGATTACCACACCCCCTGAAAACTCTTCATTAGATGCTAGGGGATCCACCTCACTATCTTTGCACCCTTGAAAATCACCTACATCTACTTCATACTCTTCTAAAATCCCTTCATACCCCAATGCTTTCACTTGAATACACCCCATGCTAGGTTCTTGTTCATCCCTAGTCTCTTCTTGACTAATTTCTTGTTCACTTGGGTCCACAACACTAGGCTCTACATCCTGACTCTCATCACATATGCCCTGCACCATGTGGGTTTATTTACATAAAACATGTACTTCCCCCATACCATGTTCACCATCAATTTGTGACTATTCAACCCTTGTCGTATCAATTCTAGTGTTCTCTAATTCACCCTTTCTTGTTTCAATCCCATCGGACTCCAACTCACCTTGTGGTATGGCATCACTACCATATGCACAATGCACACTCCATAACATCAGCCCTTATCATATCAACCTCGATAACCCTAGGAACACATGGAGTTGTTGCAACCTCTTTTTTGTCCCTTAGATTAGCTACACCCTCAAACGCTTTTGGTTTATCATGTACAATCCCATCTTCCACCCTTTCCATATGTAAGCTATAAGATCCATTATCTCTACCTAGGTAGGAGGATTTCATGGATGTATGCTCAAAACCATGTTTCATATCACCCGCATCTTGGTTGGTAAGAAGAGACATACCTGAGTCACTTGTGCATACCTTTCTTGTGTTCCAAATAGCTTCATTTGAGCCCTTGTAGTTCTTGCAATTGTACTTCAAAGCTCCCTGCCATAGTACCACATTGGATCTGTGAGTTTCTAATCCTCTCTTCTTCTTCAAGCTTTTCCATCTTGCTCTACAAGTAATGCATAATGCTCACAAGCTTGTCCTCCTAACATTGTCTTGTATCACTATAGAAGCACGCATAGAAGGTTGAGAGGCTAAGGCAAAGGCTCAAGTTGCTACTATGAGGGAGTATCCTTCTGCCAAGAAATAGCTCACATCTTTTTTGCTTCTTCACCAACCCCACAATAGCCTCCTGAACATCATCTCATTCTTCCTTATAACCACTTTCTGTCTCCAAGAGCATAAGCAATTCTACATGTCTTGTAGGATATGTAGCTTGCAAAAATAGTGCCACCTTTTCTAGTGGAAGAAAATTTTGGTACAAAGAGCTCAAATATTCATACATGTACTCAAACTCCCTCTTATAGGTGTGTAGCTATAAGACCCTTGTAGGGTGTCTGAACCCAATCTATGAAAGTACTCCTCATCACCCAATCTTCATTAAGAAAGAACTCGCCCTTCAAAACGCTTCTAAAGCTCATCCAAGTCTTCCACAATCAATACTCGTATGTGGGCCTTTAGCTCTAGAATCACAATGCGAGCAACATAGCTAGAGATCTCATTCTCATCCACATTGAAGAAAGCTAATTTCCACCAATACACCCATAAGAACCTGATTATATTTCTCCCATCGAAGTATTGAACTTCAGCGAGAACCCCCTGTAAAGCCTTGATAACTACCTCCTCATTCTTGATAGGTGGATTTGAACTAAAGAAGGTATGAAAGTCTTCACCTGCTCCCATATTGAATGCACCCAAGTATCTACTATGTCCCTATTTATGTTGTGCTCTTCCCTATTGTGCCATCCCTATTCTCGCAACCTGCAACTCACTTGTGGCTTCCATGTCGGGTTCCAAGCCACCAAGTTATCCGAACTCATGTAAGTTGCAAGGGAATAAATACCAATATGTGACTAAGAACACAAGCCTTAAGCTTGATAAATGTTGAGACCTTCCAGATTCCGTGGAAACTAGGTTTCCTCTCTTTCCAACACTACCATCATGAGTAGGAAAATGACCCACCAGGATCAATGCATCATTGAGGCTTCTTGAAATGTAACCCACAAAAAAAGTGAGCTCTGCGCTCTTGATCACCCACATACAGAGGAGATTTTTGTAATTGTAACTCCCTTTATTTTCCCAAAGTCTTTGCCCTGTTCTTTCAAAATTATAAGTTCCCACCAAATCATACAATAGTCGAGATGATCACCGACTAGATATCAAAACCCTTGAACAAAAGTAGGACCTCCTAATCTAGAAAATCTATGTACTAACCCGCAAGTCACTAAGGTAACTTGGGTTAGAATCCTCTACTATTAGAATAGACATGGAAAGATCCACTTGAGATTGACTCGTTGAGTGTGCTTCCATACGTGCACATGGAGCTCCACAATAGTGGTAGGCACGCGGCTCAGTTTGGAGGACGCCCACCACTAGTTTCTTGCACCAAATGCGATAGACCCCAGGAGACTCAGTGTCATTGCTTGTGGGATTGCCCTCTGGCTCAATAGATTTGGATGTGAATTCTTTGCCTCTACGTATTTTCATTTGGGGCTCCGTAGCCCAAGGCACTTTCGGTTGGTTATTAATTTGTTCTCTCTTAAAAAGGCATTTGCCCAAAATTCATGTATGTGAAGCTCCTTTGTGACAATACTAGACTACATTATGATTGAGTCTACCCTTGATCTCCAGAGTAATGATAGAAACTCAGTTCGTTGTGCCACACATAGCTCTATGGTTATGTCTATGCATATACATACAAGTTTAACATGATACTAATCCACTATTGGGCATTGATGATGTTAGTGGGGAAGATGTATCATTTTTTCAAGTGGGGAAGATATATGTCTATGCATATACATACAAGTTTAACATGATACTAATCCACTATTGGGCATTGATGATGTTAGTGGGGAAGATGTATCATTTTTTCAATGCTATGCATAATGAAGTTGATGGTTTATCAGTTCTATGGTATACCACCATGAGCATATAGATGTTATTGTCACTAATATTAATAATTTAACACATACTTTTCATTAATACACTATTAAATTTTGTCAAAGTTCTACTCCTAGTTTATCATGACTCTTGAACTTTTGGTTGAGGTGAATAAAAAATAAATGATATTTTATGAGCAATGTAATCATTTGGTATTGCACAAAATTTAAAACTACTCATTCTTAATATTTACTTAAGACTCATTCTTTTATGAGCAATATAATCATTTGGTATTATACAAAATTTAAAACTATCCATTCTTAATATTTACTTAAAAATACAATCCAAGGGTTCATTCACTAAATATTATAATAAAAAGAACTTTAATGTATATAGTCTTTATTTAACTTATTTTCTCAATACATATATACATGCATTGTTAGATTTGCAGATGCAAATTAGGCTAATCAAATGGAACAAGCATGTTGATTAGTTTGCACAAGACAATAGACTCAAGGCACTTGAGCTAATCAAGATGATGAGTAATTAATCTAATCAAGATTACACGAATGAATGATAAGGAGCTAGAGAGAGAGGTTAGATCAAGAACAAGGTCAACTAGCAACCAACAAGGGCATAGGCATGAGAATAGGCCCCCCCCACACACACACACACACACACACACACACACACACACACACACACACACACACAATGTTTGACAATGTGGCAGATTGCCATGTGGTAGCATCACAAAATACCAAGCCAAGATCTATCTTGAGCTCCTCCACTTGGTGTTGCTTATACATAAAGCACCTTATATATACACACACACACACACACACACACACACACACACACACACACATATATATGTGTGTGTGTGTGCGTGTGTGTGTGTGTATATGTATATATATATATATATATATATATGTATGTATATATATACATATATATATATATGTGTGTGTGTATATGTATATATATATATATATGTGTGTGTGTGTGTGTGTGTGTGTGTGTGTGTGTGTGTGTGTGTGCATGTATATATATATATATATATATATATATACATGCACACACACACACACACACACACACACACACACACACACATATATATATATATATATATATATATATATATATATATATACATGCATACACACACACACACACACACACACACACACACACACACACACACACACATATATATATCCTACAAGCCTTCCATGTAACCCTCTCTATAGGATACTCAGGGGGGTCCACTATATGTAGATCCTCTATATCATGTGTGTTCAAGGCCTATTTAGAAATTCAAATCCTTTGTTTGTTTTGCTTTGGTAGTCAGTCAATTCAAGGTGTGGATATTCTAGTCTAAAGGAGCTTGTTTATCAGTTTGCTGGGGTGGTTATTAACTTGTGAGAATACTAGTTTAGGTGGTATATTCTTTTTTTTTTAAAAAAGTGAAGAAAAGAATAGAGAAATATGGCATAAGAAAACACATTACAGGATCCCCTAGACTTGGATGAAATAGAACTGGAAATGGGATCCTTAGAACCTGACTCGGGGTTGGTTGTCCATATGGATCAAATGGAAACTACAATGCAAATGCTTCTAGAAAATATGAGGAAACTAATTGAGTTACAAACAAAGGCTTAATGTGAGGACAAGGACGAGGCAATACTTGTGCATGAGGAGCCAGTAGTCTCTCATCACGAGCCTCCTACTGGATCTTCCAATATCAGTCATTGGCAACTCAAGGATTTGAAGCCACCAAAGTATCATGGCACTACTAATGTGTGGATGATCAATGCAGTGGAACAATGGCTCTCTAAATGGGAGTAATGCTTTAGACTTTGTAACGTCACTGAGGATGTTATGAAGATTCAGCAGGCCGCTTATAATTTGCCCAATGTAGTCCACACGTGGTGGAAGAAAATTTAGCAGGATAAAGTAGAGTCCAGGACTTGGATGGACTTTAAATTCTAGTTTTATAATAATTTTGTCCCTCCACATGAGAGGACATGTGAGAGGACATGGGCTCTATATTCTTGGTTCTTCTTGTCATATAAGAATTACTCAGTTCACGCACAAGTATAGAGAAGTTCTCTTAAAGGTCCCATAGCATATTCCTGATCTCTTCCAAGTTCACAAGTTTGTTTTGGGGTTGAAAGAAACCTTGCGACCCTTGTTTCACAAGGAAAAATGTGTAAATTTGAATCAAGCTATTGAGCTGACATTGGTACTTGAGGATGGCATACGCTTTGCTACTGCAAGTGGCCATGGATCCTCATAGACAAGGGTGCCTAAACAGTCTTTCATCCCCTACACGACACCTATTTCAAAGGCCAGTGGTAGGGAAACAAGAGAGGTGCATATTATTAAAACAATGTCTCACATGAAAAGGAAGGTGTTTGCCATGGTAGAATGTGCATATAATAGATCTATGCTCACTCCTCCGCAAAGAGAGAAGGCCATGTGAGAAGGCATATGCTATGGATGTTTGGGGCAACATAAGTTCAAGGATTGTCCTAAGAAATCCAAGATAGCAGCCTCCATGGTACTTAACCAAGTGCCAGACCCACATGATGTTGATCTAGAGGATCGAAGCTCAGATTCAAATCAACAAACCCAAAGGATTTTGGCCGTCTTTATAACCAAGAAGGTGCCCACAACTCCTGAGGTAGTTCTCTTAGCAGGGGCACAAAAGGGTTATCAATTAATTCCCTGACACTGAGTTGGTGAACCTAAAGGGAGTTGTGCAATGGGGCACCAGTGAAGGCCCTATTTGTCATATGATCTACTCATAATGTAATAAGCTCAAGGCTACTCAAGAAGTTGAAGCTCCGTATAGAATCATCAGACTATGATTATCTAGCTAACGGCAAGGGCACTTAGATATGGGACCAACAAGTGGTTGGACTCCCATTTCAGATCCAATCCTATGAGGACAAATTGGATTTTGAGATTACTAGGCTTGCTAGGTTCAACCTAGTGCTTGGCAAGCAATGGCATGCAAGTAAAAGATTAGTGATTGACTATTATATGCATGTCATTCACTTTGAGTATGGGGGACGTCATGTGTTGATTTGCATGGAGCCAGCTGATTCCTTAGAAGAGAAGTTACTCGAGACGACAAAGATGCTCAAACTTGAGTGTAAATATCTTTATCTTTGTTAGGTTTCCAAGGTTACTCCTAGTATGGATTCGATAACAAGTGGTAGTGCCACTGGCAAAGCTCAAGATGTTGCTAATAAGATAAGGGCAGAATTTGCCGATCTCTTTAAAATTGACCTACCATATGGTTTACCTCCTCACAGGAACGTGGAGCATAAGATTGAGCTCATTCCAGGAGCCAATCCAATTGCAAGACCCCCGTTTAGGAGGAGAATGAGGTTAGAAAGGTCGTGGATGAATACTTGAGCAAAGGGTTGATTAGACCTAGTTATTCTCCTTTTGATGCTCCAGCTTTTCTTGTAAAGAAGAAAGATGGATCTTTTCGTATGTGTGTATGTTATAGAGGTCTAAATAAAGTTACTATTAAACACAAGTATCATATGCCTCATATTGATTATCTTTTAGATGCTCTTAATGGTGCAATTATCAATAGTAAGATAGATTTAAAAAGGGGATATTTCAAAGGAGTGTGCTACATAACGTGTGCTTCTGTAAAATTGCAAACGTGTGCTTCTGTAAAATTGCAAGGACAAAGGAGGCAATTGTGAGGTTAGCAGAGGTATGTGTGGTGATGAATGGTTGCCAACTGGAGGTAGAGCAGCTAACAGAAGCATCGCCTTCAAGCTCTTGCCAAGGTCAACACCTGAAAGGATTGGCTCGTGTCCAAGGATAATTGCCATTGTTGTGGGTCGGAGGTAATGGTAAGATTCATTGCGTCAGGTTGGCGATTTGGCTTGCGACATCCTTGTGCTCAAAGGTTTCGTGTCCATATATATATATATATATATATATATATATATATATATATATATATATATATATATATATATATATATATATATATATATGTGGAGTGCGCTGTCGTTAACGTACACATTGATTGCTTCAGGGTGTCTTCCATATGAAGAAGGATTTCAAGCCGAGCACGTAAATCTTGGGCTTTCCAGTGGTTGCTGGCCTGTGTGAGAGCGACCGAAGCAGGTCGTGTTTGCGTCGGGCAGGCTGCTTCGGAGCCGTCAACGTCAACGATGCACAAGATCAATTAATATGGGGCCATGGACGTGCGCCTGTAGGGCTGATAGTTGCTTGCGTTCAACTTGTCGACTTTGTAAGAATGGGTAGAAGTCCGGATCCGCGGGCGGCGGGTGCAGAAGTATTACGGGAAGGAGACGCACCAATAATCGTGATACCGTGTAGTGTTTTTGATAACTTGTGTGTGTGTGTGTGTCTAAACAAGGAAGTACACAGACTCTGTTGTTGTAGAACGACACAATGAGTAGGGGGGCCACGATTTTATTTTTTATTTTTTTCCAGGTACAAGAAATTTAGAAATACTCACACACACCCCCAACCCCCGTATGGTGGAGACACCCCCTCATGTTTGGCACAAGCCGAGGCCGAGGCCTCCAACATATCAACTTTGGTTTATAGATCTCCCCATCAAGGAGATGGTACCAAATGAGGCCCCCACAAGACTTGAACTCGAGACCTTGGGATTAGAGTCCAACACTCTAAGAGTTAAACTAGTGCTCATTGGTAACAATTTTATTTTTGGTTCATTAACCAAAACAAAACAAAACAAAAAAAAACATCCTAAAAGAAAGTCCCCAATTCTTTTCCTCCTTTCCCTTTTAGGAAATGGAAAACGTAGGCAAGGGATCCTCTTTTTTATTATTATAAAAAAAGTAGATCACTACGTGGTTGCCACTTGTCTTCTAAAAACCCACATAGGATTTTTACACTCAGCCAACCAAAATATATATAGAAAGTGGGCTCTTTATATCATTGACTTGTGTTAGAGGAGTTCCCTCAATCGTCAATGACGAATTAATTATAATAATATTACTTAGTTAATAATTAATAAAGTCACTCACTAGTCAAATTAACAATCTTGAATTAAAGTAATCACCTTAAAGGTAGACCTTAGGATATAATATAGGTATTATTCAATCCTTCATAATAAATTAATAATAAGGTTGACCTTACATTACCTTAAAGGTAAAGGGCCATATATAGGGGGATGGTGAGGTTAGCTAGGGTTGAGTGGGTTGAGCGAGTAGCTGGGTGTATAGTAAAAGGGTATTTATTTACAACTTGTGCCTTTTCTGCTTTTGCAGTAATTTATGTTATTATTTTATGTAGTCAATACTATTATTTTACATTCATGGAGCTCGCATTGTCCCATATATGCATGCTGCCCAGCCACTTTCATTGGCTCAAAAGTTTCCTCATTCAAACAATTGGGCCTTTCAACTTTGAAATTTTATTTCAGGGAGCTCCTTTTAGTTAGCGACCACGTGGGGAAGCACTCTCTCGGAAGCTCGTCTTTTAGATTGATCTTCTGAATTTCCCCACAGATTTATCGTCGCGAATGCGAAGACATCCCTGATGACGAGTGAATTTGACCTCTACAGACAAGCATTTCAGCAACACTTGGATAATGCTGATGATGGAGAAGGCAGCAAGAAGAATGCTTCAGATGGACAGCTGCACATGGATGTAGCAGCAGGCGATCGCGCGAGAGACGCGTTTCTGGAAAGGGCAGGCTTGCAGCCCCCTCAACATCTCCGACTCATTGACTGCAAATCCACTTGTGAAGAAGAGCAAGTGGTGCTGATTGATTGGGATGCTCAGCAAGTGGGTTACAGTGCCATCTCCCACACTTTTGGAATGGAAGTTTATAAGGTGTTTGACTGTGAATGCACATCAAAGTGCTTCTCAAGGGTACCAAGGTGCTCAAGTGAACCCTGCCCCCAGCATCTTGAGAACAGCGACCCACGCAACAGAGTAGTCAAGGACATCTTGAATATGTGCGCAATCCTGCACTGGAAAGCCGGGGTCCATTATGCCTGGCACGACGGTGTGTGCATTGCACAGCATAACTCAGCAGAAGTGGAGGAAACCATCAAGCACATCGGATGGGTTTATGCATTTGCAAAGGAGACAATCATCTTTCTGCATTATGTAGGGAGGCCCATGGCACCCATCGGTGACATCGAATCTCGTTGGCAGACCAGGGTATGGACACTGCAGGAAGCTGCTCTGTCAAAACGCAGGCGATACTGTGTGCGAGTGGGTATTACTAGTGATCAGCTGGGAAATTGCCAGAGTCTGCAGGAGTTTGAGGAGAAGATAGCCCTTTGGTTTAGAGATGACTCTAGCAAGGTTGCAGTCATCGAAGAGGATCGATATTGGAAAATACTGGAGGAGCTTCATACTGTGCTAGTTCCCTTATGTATGCTAACAACTGATCCAAAAGCATGGAACTGGTGTGGTTGTCTCATTGATTGGATGGATACTTTGCGTCACACATGCTTTCAATTTCCCTCGGTAGCCGTAGCGCTGGAGATGTGCTCTAACCGGGACAGCAAGCACAAGGGAGATCGTATTAACAGCATTCTGGTCTTGTCAGGGGTTAAGGATTTCGTGGCTCCAAAGGACATTAACGTGGAGGCCTCAACAATCGAGTTTTTCAGAAGGCAGGGGCAGCAAGGTTTGGCAAGGGCCGTGTTTACAACCAACCTTATGTTCAAAACCCTGGATATGGATGGAAGGCACCATACATGGGTACCCGTGTTGTCAAATCCCTTGAAGTCAGTCTACGAGGTGACATTTATGGGTGCTCATCTTGTTGACATCCTTGACAATGCTGTTGATAAAGGGATAGTGTTTACAAGTTCGGTAGAAAAGTTTATTGAGTTTACAGTGCTGGAGGATGGGAAGATCCAGCTGAGAGGAGAGCTGGCATGTCTACCTGTGAAATTCACGGTGAGGTCACTTGCAGAAAGAAGAGAGACACAAAAGGACAAACTGCAGCATGGCTCTCAGCTGGTAGTTCTAGCGGGTCAGGTTGAGAATCAGCCCACAGGTTTGGCCATGGATGTCAGGGTAGATATAGATGGTTTGAAATTGTCACTTGCACAAGGGTCATCATTGGAAATGGGCACAGCAGTTGTTCCAATACTGAAGGGACAAAGTCAGGTTCAGGAAGCCAAGTCTCCGGTAACTAATCCATGCAGCGGCAGAGGCGAACCATATGGAGGTGGAGGTGGTGCAGTAGAGCAGCAGCTGGACAATGTGGCTTCACTAATATCCAGCGGTGCTTTTGCCAGAGCTTGCATGCCTATGATGGAATCGGGCGGTATGGCTGTTGTTCAGAGCGTGTCAGACACTGGCGATCTGGCAACATTCGCTCAAGCTCCTCCCTTGGAATTGGGCAGGCTAGTTGTTCCAGCATTAGCGGGGAATGCCAACCTCAGACCTCTTGTCGAGGGACGTGAGATCCAAGATGGAGAGAGTTTCTCTGCTCATTTGGTGCTCTCTCTTCAAACTCTTGAACGGCATCGAGAGAAATCTTTTCGCCTTCCTCCTTCTGACATTCCCGTCTGGGATTGGAGTGTGCCGGGTCTCTTAGTGCAAGGCAGCTTGCATACTCCTGTTTGCAAGATTGGCTGCTGTGACCTTAACATACACCTCAAAGATGTTCTTACGAAGGTCCTCCCTTCCCTCACTATTCTCCATAGCCTTGTTATCAAATAAGGTAGATAACTGATGATTCGCCAGTACCAGAGAGTTCTCTTACATGTACTTGTCCTGACCTGTAACTCTTACCAGAAGAATTTCTCTGAACAGCATGCCATCCATATGTCTCACATTGACCTTTTGCAGACGTTACTATATCTTTCTTTCTATGAGAAAGTCGAAGCTCACACTTCAACTATGTGAATGCATATAAATGTAGATTTCAACTAAGCTATTGATGTCTGTGTATGGTGCTTGTATTTGATTTATATGTACGGCGCTTGAGGTTGCCTTTTAAATGTATATGTATGTGAATGGTTATGAATATACATGAAAATCATCACAAATCAATTGTATTTGACTATGCATATGTATGTGAATGGTTATGAATATATATGAAAATCATCATAAACCCCTCAGTTAACTTATGATATTGCTTGTCAATATCAACACATGATATTGTCCTAGAGGCAGATTATTTCACTCTGGGGAAAAGTTTGATACCAAAGTTGAACATTTTCATCAATCAGTCTTGAGCTACGTGGTGCCCCTTTTTTACAGCAGCTTGATTTGTTCTCTCCAATATTTCAGTGACAATTTCAAGTTAGATATTGGATCAGCCTTAGCATTCTCTCTCTCTTCCAACTCTACATATACATAAGAGAGCCCTGGGTCACACCTAGACCACCACTTCCCGCCAAAATGTTGTACTTTTTTTTTTTGTTGGAAAAATGATCCTTCTATTAGTTAATGAGAAGACGCCGTAAGGCTATAAAGCTCACCTCACAAGGAGGGATAATATATACAGTGAACACCGGAGCTCCACCCCCGTGGTGGCTGGCCGCTCTCTGGGGGGGGCTACCTAGTAGTACATGCGGGAGGTGAGAAGAGCCAAACTGGAGGCCTGTAGTGCCAAGTGACATCCTCGCCCCTCGCGGTGAGGAAAGGGCCAGGCTGCCAAGTGCGGAGGAACGCCTTGCGGCGATCTCTCATGCGATCCGAGTCGCCCTGACCCCCAGTGTCCTCTCAAGGTGTGAATGATGTCCACCCAGAGAGCCTGTATGACCTCCGCCGGTGGAATCGCCTGGCGGTCTATGGCCTCCTTGCATCGGGCTCTCCATATGTGCCAAGCCGTCATGCTGCTCATCATCTCCCATCTGTGCCCGTCCCCCTCCTGGGAGACTGCCGAAGAGAAGTCTGGCGTCGGAACCACCGCCATCACCCTGTCAGAGACCTGGATGGTCACACTGCCAGGGACGTCCTCGTATCCAAGGGACGGGCCGTTGTCCGTGGCCCAAGCCACCGCACCCCACGTCACCATCATCTCACCTGGCGAGCCTGCAAAAAACCATCCTGAGAGCGCGCTGCCAGACCTGCTGTGCCTGTGGGCAATCCCATTAGCAGTGCCTCTGCGACTCCTGTGCATGGCCGCACCGAGGGCAGGACGGTGGGTGTCTGCCAAAAGCTAGCCAAGCCCCCACAGCCAGTCCTCTATGCGCTGTAAGCCAGAGAAAAAGCGTCACCTTCCGGGGCCGGAAGCTGTCCCAAAGGCGCCGCCAGAAGTCCCTAAGGAAGGCAGGGGAGAGCCCTTGTCGCCGCCGCCGGGGTGCCCTCTATCCTGTGCCTCTGGATCCGCCGCCCCAGCCTTGCTGTGTACTGAAAAAAGGGGGTGCCTGGGCTGGTAGGGATCTCGCCAAAGCCACTCGCCTGGATCCCACTGAAGGCGAATAAGAGGCCTGCTGTCCCAAGCCCATAATCTCCAAGAATAGTCCTCCCCTATCGAGGCCGGTGAGGGGTCTACATGCCACTGTCTCTGATGAAAGCCGACCACCCGCACCCTCTGAAAGATACAACCCTGGAACTCATCCAAAATCTAGTCGGGTCCTCTGAAGCTGGCCTCCCTCTCCCACCTCGAAGGTGAGTGGGGCGACTCTCTCTGCTGAGCCGCAGACCGCTAGAAGGATCTCATGCCGAGTAAAGACGCCCATCCACTGTGGAGGTGGAGGGTCCTGTACTGGAGTCCGCCACTTCCGGGGGATGGCCGCCTCAATGTCCTGCCTCATCAACTCTCTGCCCCTCATCCCGCTGAGTCTCCTCTCCTGAACCTCTAGAGGCAGCTGCTGAAAACATATCCAGTCGTCTAAGGACTGGGCTGGGCCGGAGCTCAACGGGCCCCACGACACATGAGATCGCGATCCAACCATATGACCACTAGGAAGTCAGATCAAGGGGTTCCAGATCAATGGCTGCCTCAGGCGCTCCTCATCGGTGCCCGGGGGAGTCTGGAAGAGTGACGGCCTCAGATGCTCCCAGGCCCTCAGAAGGCTAGCTGCAAAACGCTCCTCGAAACCAAGGCCCACTCCTCTGGATCGCTGCTCTGTAAAGATCCACCTGATGCTGGGGGTCCAGGGGCCGCTAAGAGAAGGAGTGCGGCTGAGAATCCTGGAAACAAGAAACTCCTTCCACGGCTCAGCGCCTGGTAGGAGGCCACGAACCACCAACTTGCCAAGCAAAGCTCGGCTCTGACAAATAGGATCAACTATGCCCAGGCCGCCTCTCTCCCTCGGCTGAGTGATCACAGCCCATGCCACCTTGGCCCTGGCGGGCCGCTCGTCGCCACCGGACCAAAGAAAGTTCCTGATGAGTCTCTGCACCTGGCCAATGCACGCCCGAGAGAAGGCCCAGCAAGAAGTGATGTACCACATGGTAGCAAGCAGAACCTGGTTGGCCACAACCACTCGGCCAGCCAGAGATAAACGAGCGGTACTCCAATACAGAAGCTTCTTCCGAACGCTCAGAAGAAGGGGGGCTATCTGCTGCTCCGGAGATATGTCAATGCCCACATAGCATCCCAAATAGCGCATTGTAGTGCCGGGGGCCAGCCACTGAAACCCATCAACTGGCCTCCAAGTCGGGGGGGGGCACAGAACTGACCCACAACCCACACGACTTGTGCCAGTTGATCAAAGCGCCCGAAGCTCTGCAAAACCTGTCCATGGCTGAGGCGAAGCGGCGGAGGTTCTCCTCCCCTCCCTGAAGATAGACAGCAGTGTCATCCGCAAACTCCGAGTCTAGGAGCTCCTCCGAGGTGCGGATGGGGAGCTGGAGGCCCCGCAAACCTGTATCCTGTGCCGTCAAGAAAGTGCTAATGGCCTCTGCCACAAAAAGAAAAAGAAAGGGCGCCAAGGGGCACCCCTGCCGCACCGAGCGCGAGAGCTAGAACCTCTCTCCGCGCACGCCCTGTATCAGCACCTGGCTATGAGCCGATGTGTAGAGTGCAGAGACCCCACGGATCCATTGAGGGGGGAAGCCCATCTCTC
The DNA here is from genome assembly GCF_041138505.1 of Cibotium barometz. Taxonomy (NCBI): domain Eukaryota; kingdom Viridiplantae; phylum Streptophyta; class Polypodiopsida; order Cyatheales; family Cibotiaceae; genus Cibotium; species Cibotium barometz. The sequence continues at coordinate 46,486,226 of NC_141093.1, read as the reverse complement.
CATAGTGCCTTCCAAGAAGGCCCAGTCCACCCGATCATATGCCTTCTCGAAGTCGAGAAGGAGCACTGCCAGATCCTCCTGCCGAAATCTAGCCAAAGCCGTAGCCTCCCAGAAAGAGAAGATGTTATCCAGGATGCTCCTATCCTGGATGAAGCCTGTCTGCGTGGAGTGGATGATGTCCGGAAGGTGAGGCTGAAGCCGCCTGCTGATCGTCTTAGCTAGGACCTTGTAGGCCGTGCCTAGCAAGGTGATCGGTCTCCACTGTCTAATCTCCAGTCTGTCTCCTCCCTCTTTGGGGATCAAGTGAATCAACCCCTCTGCCATGCTGTCCGGCATGTCTCCCGACTCCATGATCTCCTGGAATGCCAATCTGAAACCCCTATGCAAGAGACCCCAGTACCTCTGGAAGAAAGCCACTGAGAGACCGTCCTCTCCTGGGCATTTGCCCCGAGGAAGTGCCTGAAGAGCCGCCTCCAGTTCCGCATCCGAGAAGGGGGAGAGAAGGGAGTGCTGCAAATGGGCCGGCACAACCGGTCTCGTGAAGCTCCTGACTGCCTCCCGAGCCTCTCTCACCCTGTCATCTGCTCAGTAGCTGGCTCAGCAGAGAGCAGATCCCTGTAAAAATCTGTGGCGATCGCCCGAACCCTGGGGGGATCCACCACTACCTGGCCATCAGCCTGCCGAAGACGCCTGAGACCCTCTCGTCTGAAGCGAGGCCCTGTCACTCTGTCTCCAGCCTGTGTCCAAAAAGATGCCCGAGCATGGAATCGGAACTCCACCCTCCTCTCCTCGATGGATCTGATCTTTGTGCGAGCTGACTCCATCTGCTCTGAAATCCAAGGGCTCGTAGGATCCCTCTCCTGAAGTCTCTGAAGGGAAGCTAGACTCCTCCGCAGGCTCCTCTCCTGCTCTCTGAAAGCCTCCAGACGGTCCAGGGCAGCCTGTCTGAGCATCCTACTGATCTCTTGCAAACCCCTGTCAAGATCGCTGGCTGCCGATCCTCTCCTGAACTGAAGCTCCCGCCAGACCTGCTCAACTCTGGTCGCAATCTCGGGCTCCTCTATGAGACAATCTGGAATCCGGACGCTCTGGCCTCGCTCTCCTCGATCTGGAGAAGCACTGGAAAGTGGTCTGAAAAAGAAGAGCCTGCAAGTATAGGGTCCTCGATCTGGAGAAGCACTGGAAAGTGGTCTGAAAAAGAAGAGCCTGCAAGTATACCCACAGTGCCACCTCTATCGCAAGCCCACTCATCAATGTAAAACCTATTGATGCGGGAAAGGTTAACTCCTGTGGCCCGTCTATCCGAGCGCGAGAAAGATAAACTCCCCTGCATCCTGCCAAACTCCGAGAGAGTCCACGGATCTTGGCCTCTCACCTGCAGCACTAGCTCCTCCCAGGCAGCGAGCTCCGGCCCATGAATGGTCTCCTGGCTGCCCCCCATCCTGTCCTCTGCATCCTCCAGCATGTTGCAATCCCCCCCTAGGCACCAATGGTCTGCCATGGGGAGGGACTGCCTAATGGTGCTCCAGAACTCAGCTCTCCCGGTCGCCCCATTAGGGGCGTAGAAGTTGAGGAAGCCAATGCGGTCTTCCCCAACCTGAAGGATGATCCACTGCGCTCAACCCTGAACCAGAGTGCCAGAATCCACAACCTCGAATCGAAGCTGCTCGCTGACTGAGATGCATACTCCACCCTGGTTCCCCTGGGAGCCATATGCCGGTGACCAAAAAGTGTGACTCCTGCCTGGCAAGATCTTCCCGTAGGTGCGGGTGCGCCCGGCAGAAAGGTGGTGCTCCTGGATGAAAAGGATATCTATGGGCCCTCCAACGAGAGCCCTCTGGATCTCCTGGCGAAGTCTGCCCCGACCAATGTAGCAGCGAGGTCCACCAAGACCCTGGATGTTCCATGAGAGGATCCTCATGGATGAGCTATGGCAAGTGAAACAGCCGCCCACTGGCTCACCCCTCTCAGCCGGCCCGGATGAGCTGCCCTCCACTCTGTGAGTCTTGGGCGCCGGCTTGGAGGGAGAATAGTCACTGTCTGTCCGGGTGCGGAGTCTCTCCAAAAAGAGGGTGACCTGTCTCTGTGTCCAGCCCCACTCCACCTTCGCCCTGTCCAGGGCATAGGCGTGAGACCAATCCTCTGCATATATGTATCTAAAGGTAGGTTGCATCCTCGGGGCGGCGTGGAGGAGAATCAACAGCACCGCCTCAACTGAGGTGTGGACCGGATCCGCCCGCCAATCTCCTATACCAAACAAGCTCATGCGGGCTGAGTGTAATCGGGTTTGCAATAGGTCCGTGAGCCCCAAGTCACTGACGTGGTGAGAAAACTCCAGTATCTGATCACGCAAAACTTCCTCTACAGAGTTGCAATCCCATGCTGTGTCTGGGGCAACACTGAGAGGAAAGGAGAAGGCCACCATGCTGCTCACCACTGAAGGAGAACGAGATGGATGGCACACCACGCATACTCGCAAGGGCGCGACCAGTGTCTCGAACGGGCCAGCCTCCAGCTGGAGACACCTGAAGAAACCGTAATCCACTGGGAGCCCCATCACTCGCGGGGGTCCCCCAGGGGAGGCTGGAGAGAACTCTGTGGCGGGCGATGCTAGGATCGCCATCTCCACCGGCCCGGAGTGGCGGTGGAACAGCCGCTGAACTGAACTCTGGCCTACCCAGCTGCGCTGCCCCGGGGCAGTGGGTGGTCTGGAGGAGTATCCTGGAGAGGCCGAGGGAGGGATGGTGGCTCGCGGAGAGGAGGGGGGAGAGCGAGGAGAGGATGGAGAGGCATCTGCCAGAGGAGAGGTGTCAGGGGGGGCCGCCGGGGGAGGCGGGAGTGGGGGGGCTGGGGGGGGAGAGGGGGGGGTGGAAGGAGTGCTCTCCGAGTGAGGGGAAGAGGGGCCGGGGGCCGCGGAGTGCGGCCTGGGATCGTCAGGAATCTGCTCCATGGAGGGGGCGGGGCCCCCCGCGGGGGGAGGCGAGAGCGGGGTCTCCACATGGGGGGCTCCACCGGCGGCCTCAACAGGCACTGAGACTGAATCCTCGTCCATCGGGGTGGGACCTGCTGGCCGCCTATCCCTGACTGGAGCATAAGTACGGGTAGGTGCCTGGACGCCAGCCGGAGTCGCCTGTCCGCTAGCCTGTGCTGCCTGCTGGCGTCTGCGACGGTCCCTGCGGGCCGGGCGTTTCCGCCGGCGAACCTCCTACCATCCGCCAGCCTCCTGGGTCTGCGCGGCATCCTCCGCCGGGGGGGCCTGCTCGTCAGATGATGGCGCCTGCTGAGACGAGCCAGGGATGTCCGGTCTCTGAGGTGGATGGCCACCCCTCGGGCCTCCTAAAGGGGGTCCAGAGGCGGCAGAACGTGAAGGATGAACCCCCTTGCGGGGACAGGCACGTGCGAGGTGGCCCATCTCCCGACAGATGTAGCACTGGCCGGGGAGGCCCGAATACTCCACGCGCTGTATCAGATGTCCTCCAGGAAGACAAGGGAGGAGGATCGTCTTCGGGAGGGACTCCGGTGACGGAACCACGACACGAATGGCTGGGAGTCCTGCTGCCCGAGCTATCACTGAAGCCGCTGTCTGAGGCGTCTCCACTACCTGCCCGAACGCCTTGCCAATGGATGACAAGAGGGGCAAGTACTCCCTGCGGAGTCCAGGAAAGCAGATAGTGATGGGGAAACCTGTCATGCCTGCTAGCGGGTCAGAAGCGGGGTCGAAACCGTGAGTCCATCGCGCCAAGAACGCCCGGGGTGAGCGGAGGGCAATGGGGCTCCGAGCCAGCACCGTCTGAGCTGCTTGGGGGGACTCGAAATCCACCTGGTAGTAGCCACGTCCCAAAAAATCGACACTGACGATCTTGGCAGGCACGCCAACGAGGCTGCCTTGCAGAAGGTCGCGAAGCTCTCTCCGCATCGGACGGCTACCCACTATCTTGCAGACCAAGGAGGAGGCCTCAAGAGCGGATACTGTGGAAACAAACAACTGATGATCTGCATCTGTGAACTCCAGACGGAGACCGGAATCGGCAGGGGTAGTCGGAGCGGCTTCCATGGAGTCCTCCATAGGGAAAAGGCCAGAGACCGGGGTCACCAACGGGAGGGACAGCCCTACGAGGAAACGGCGAGGCGGAAGGAGAGAGGATAGCGGGGGCGGAGCGGGGGGGGGGGGGGGGGGGGGGGGGGAGGGGGGAGCTGAGGCGGGGGAGGAGAAGGGCTTGCACACACATCAGTATAGCAGGCGGAGAGAGGGGGAGGGAAGGGCTGGGGGAGAGGGAGGGGCAGGCGACAGGCAGCGAGGGGGGGGGGGGGGGGGGGGGCATGCGCAGGCTGAGAGAAGGTGGTGGGGATGGCGCAGTGAGGAGGAGGGAGGGGCTAGCGCAGCTGCACAAGAAGGAGAGGGAGCGAAGGAAAGGCGGGAGCTGGGGGCGCAAGGAGGCGAGGTTCGTAGGCAGGCCACCGTGTTGTTCCGAGTACGAGCTCATACAGTATCCAAAATGTTGTACTTTAAAGAGGGGTTCATGATGATCCTTACCGATAGCTTCATTTAGACCATTTAGACCATGATACATGGATGTATATATGCCACATAGTTCACGGGTTGTGATTGGCTAGCTAACAGTATCATCACGCTCACTTGAGATCGAGATAGGCAAGATTGCCCACATTCCTCGAGAGGAGAGGACATCAAGACTATGCTCAAAAGAGGTGGAGAGTGAGGAGCACCATGTTGTAGGGCAGTCAACCTTGAAAGAGATCATGCAGTCCCCAGATCAACATCAATTGGGGCGATTTCTCACATGGAAACTCAACAACATAGAGAGAGTTTACTCCAAACACCCAGATAGGGTGACATCGTCGCGTCCACCCAACAGGCAAAGGAGTTGAGAGCTAAATGGCGAAGGATATCTACCTAAAGGCTAGAAAGTCTTGTGCCTGAGCATTAACGCCACGGAAGTAGAACAAAAGCTGTAGCGAGAATTTGGTACTTTGCATGTGCGGAGGGGATGCCAATGGAAAGTAAGTAGATATCCCAAATCTGTATACTCCTTGGTTTAAAAAACAAGGGTGCCACGTTAAGCTCTTGTTTACGAGACATAGTCATAAATGGAAATTTCAATGCACTAGATGTAATGTGGATCCTCTCTCTCTCTCTCTCTTCGTAGTGATCCCGCAATCAGAGCACCCCACAAAACCTCATTCCCTTTGGGAGCCTCATCCAAGCAGTTGTATGCTTCCTCGGTGTTTCCACATTTGGCATACATGTGTACAAGAGCCCCTAACATGGTCACATCCATGTTCAAACCACTTTCTATGACAAGATAGTGCACTAGCATGCACAGTCTCAAAGCTCCAATAATTGCACAAGCCTTCAAGGCACACCTGAAGATGACTTTATTAGGCTTCACTCCCTCCACCTGCATTCTCTTGAAAAACTCGAGTGCAAGAAGCCCTCGTCCCTCTTGCATATAGCGGCCGATCATTGCACCCCATGAGACTACAGTGCGGCTCTGTAATTGCCCAAAAACTTCTTGTGTCTCCTCCAAGCTGCCACATTTAGCATACATGTTAACAAGAGTACTGCCAAGAACCACGTCATAGTCCATCCTGCACGTCACCATCTTGCCATGTATCTTCTTCCTGAGTGCCAGGTTCCCTACATTGCCAAAAGCTTTCAGGACACACGGTAAGATCATCTCATTGATTGATGCTTCTTCCTCCATTTCCTCATACAGCTCAAGTGATAATTCATCTTGTCCATTCTGTGCATAGCCTGTAATCATTGCACCCCAAGACACAATACTTCGATTGCTTAAACTGCTGATGAACAGCTTGCATGCTGCCCCAATGTCCTGACACTTGGCATACATATCCACAAGGGTATTGCTAAAAACAACATCTGACTCAAACTTAGCTTTGACAATTTGATCATGAATCACCTTCCCATCTCCTATTGCCCCTATCCTACTGCATGCTTTCAAAACACATAAAAGTACAACTTCATCTTGTTGCAAAGGGCCTTGACACATTCTATTGTAAAGATCAAGTTCCACATGACCATCACCATGTTGGGCATGTCAATCTATTATTGCTACCCAAGAGACCACATTGCGAGTGTGCAACCTATCAAATGCCCTTTGTGCTTCATCAAGAAGCACAAGTTTCACATATATGTCAACCAGGGAGCTACCTACAACAATTTCAGCCTCAATGGCATCTTCAATTATCACTTCGTGCATAATCTTGTTGTAGTGTATGACTCCCAAGCTACCACATGACTTGAGTACATGCACGAAAACGAACTTATTTGGCTGTACACCCATATTACACATCTCCCTACACAGTTTGAGTGCTTCATTGTACTGTCCATGCAGGGTATGAGCAGAAATGATAGAGTGCCAAGTGAATACATTTGGATGCTTGATCTTGCAGAAGGCTAGGCTGGCTTCTAGCAAGCTCCCCATAGAGGAAAAGAAGCGGATGAGCTTATCCCCCAAGACAGCTGAGATAAGACAGCTGAGATGTCAAGGTTAAAGTACACAATTAAAGAATGCAGATGTCTGCCTGACGCTCCATCTTTCTTTGCGGTGCACACTTGCAGCCAACTGTGAAGAAGTTGCTCCTGATTTTGGCCATGCCAACAAAGAAAGGGATCAACATAGAGTCTTATTGCTCGAGAATCAAAATGTAGGTCATGATAGACACCAGAATGTGCTTTTGACATGCAAAGAGTATGACATCTAGCAAGCTCTAAGCAGATGCCTACTACAGCTCCTTGAAGCTGTTCACCAAGGGTACACGGAAATGCCAAAGCAACTAAGAGGTTCTTCACCTTCCATATGTATGCTCTCACTCACCTTTTTACATTGGTCCTTTGTTTATGTGGTTTATGCCTATATTGTAGAGAGTTGCCTACCGAGTATAAAGCTTGCAAAGCCTTTTCCAAAGTCTTGCGTTTTCTGTGGCATTGTCTCCTGCAACTCAAACTCTGGCACTACAACTCTCAAATGGTATAAGAGCACTAGTTTTGCAGATAATCCATCATCATCTTTTGAGGAGCTTGCAATTGCATTTTTGAAGACATCATCAAATCAACATTCTTTTAGCACTTGGGGCCTACATTTTCAACCATGGCATTTCTTCTCAAATCTGTATTTTCGGGAGCTTCATTTTCCCAGAGTTGCATTTTCTGAAATGGCATTTTTTGGAGGTTGTGTTTCCACAGGCTGCATTTTTTGGAGGCTACGTTTTGTACTTCATCCTCTTCACCCTTGCTCGCTTTTTGCTTGCTTCTTTCCACTCTATCTTCACCCTCTTCTGCTTCACACCCTCCCTTTCCCTTTGCATCTGTTGCATTCAGGGGGGACCCTTGTACGTTTGTCGCACTCAAGATGGGCTTCATTGGAGTTTGTTAGTGTCTTGTTTCGTGGTGCGGCTTCAAATCTACTACTTACTACAACGTCGTGAGGTTCTTCTTCACCACTATCAGCTCACTTATGTTCGGATCCTTGTACTGGAATCTTGGATCGAAGAAGTAAGGCTTTTTATTTTAGTTTACATGTTTTAGAAACACCCTCACAAGACAGGTGTTTTGGGCTACGTGGTTTTGCCCTTCTAGCTACCTGCCAAAAGCTTAAAATGTTATTGTCATTCGTGACATTGGAGAATTTTTCTCTATGCTTTGTGGCTTGATAGGTATACCATTCTCCATGCTGTGTAGTGGAACACTTCAGGACCTCTTCAATATAATGGGAGGCATGTATGCCAGAATACTATTCATTGGAATCAGCAACTCATCTTCTGCCCAGCCCTGTTGGTGGGATTATAACACACCGTTTATTAGAAAGGGCGGCCGGGATGACTTGACTTTTCCCTACGCCCTTGTTCAGGTACAAAATAAGCCATTGATCGATCTTCGTGTGTACTTAGTTCTTCGAAGAGGTATTCCAGTTGAATGTATTTTGACCTCTATTGTGAGAACTTGTCTAGTTTCTGTTTGTTTGATGGCTTCAAGAGTGCATGCAACTCCGTTTGTTGCTCCTATAAGCAAGTCTATATTTTGAGTCAGCATGCACTTTGCACCTATAGCAATTTGCTTAATTTCATGGAAGTTTGGATCCTCTAACCAAGTTTGTAGGAGTGGTTCTTTGTTTCTGTTTGTCTTTATTTTGATTTCTATTATCTCCTCCTCTGTAGATAGCTTCACCAATGTCTTCTGATTCAATCTATGCATGTCATCTCTATGTGTGCAAATGATTGTCATATGATCGTCAATGTTATACTCGATCTGATCTTCTTGTATGACGCATTCGGATAGCGTCTCTTGAATCTCCTTTGTAGAAGGTTTTCTATGTCTTATTACATCCAAGAACTTCACAAAGGGTAAGTCTCGTGTGTGGCATACCAAGAATGACATGGTATGAAAATGGGCATGTGAAAAAAGAATAGAATTCATTATGATACAGTTGGTACACATGCCATTATTATAGTGACATACTGGAGGCAGTTGTGCTAGCTCACTGAATAGTAGCATCAACTTATTTTGGAATGGGTTGATTAGACTTGACTCCGTAATATTTGTGATTTGCTGACAATCATGTTAAAAGTCATTCTTGTTAGCATGGAAATTTCGTCCTATTATGATCACGTCTGCTTTCTTGATTGTGATGTAACAGTCGTCACCAGGGTGTATGGAGATTGGATATTATATTGTTGATACCTTACTGGAATTTTGAATTGGTAGTGTACAGTTGTGGCGATACTACTGAGACATGTGGCTGCCACTCCGATGGAGGCCGTCAAGTTGATTGATTTATTTTGTTGAATGAAGTGGTGTGTTATGAACTTTATCAAGAAGGTTTTGTCACTTCCATGCGTTCCTGTTATCACGTGTAGTCCAATTTTTGGGGTACGTATTTGTGAAAATATTACGGCTTGATCAGACATTAGAATTGCACCATTCACTTCATCAAATTCATTAGCATTTTCAACATGCTTGTTCTCTTATGAGTCTCTTCTTCAAGTGGGTCATTGTTTGATGTTATTGCTAGATTTTCTTTATTTAGAATGACCTTTTATTGGATAAGACTGGCAATGTGGCCTAGTTGGTCTGACACTAGCATGTTACGTTGTGTGTATTTTGTGATGTACATCTCAAGGTCGGTCATCTCTTATGAGCTATCATATCTGACATCCTAAGAAATACGATCGTAGTGTGTTTTATTCTGTGAAGAGCTCTTCCTCGCTTCTGAAGTTGATGTGTCTTAGAAGAAGGTTATAGAATAAGTCCTGTGTTTGATGGCCAGGGTGATAATCAGTGAATCTGACAAGTCGGTCGCGGCTCTCTTGATGATGTTTCCAAAAGCATCTCGGAGTTCTTGTTGTGTTATTGATGGCGATGCTTTTGGATAGTATATTGCCTATGGTATTGCATTGTTCCAAAAAATTTGGGCATGCACAATAAATACCAACTGGATACATCACTATCGATGATGATCAACCACAAGACAAGACTCTCTATCGTAGCCTTGGTGGGCAACGAGTCAATATATTGTACGACTTTGCTCTTTGATATTATCGGTATTTGCAAATAGTTCAATGTCGCCTCTGTTGCTCAGACCGGCTTGGATAGGATGGTTGTGGCTATGACTTGCAATTTCACATTGTCGAGATCTTGTAACCCTAACCTGGCTACATCTGAAGCTCATATGTTTAGCTTGCTCAGTGGTTCGGCTTTCATCGCATACTTCAAGAGGTAGTGAGACATAGCAGAGTTTGTCACCTTTTTTATATTGAAATGTGCACCCCACAGTAATAGAAGTGTTGGATGATAGGGTACAACATTGCGATGCTCATAGCCTGGGCGGAAATAGAGCCACCTCATTGTTTGTGCATCCAATTTGGGTTCAATGTCGAATTGAGGATCGTATGGGAAGCCATACTTGCATCTATTTTGATGATTGTTGTTTCGGCAAGATCTTCTACAAACATATAATTACTTTGTGAGCACATAACATGATATCTTTGGAGGTCGATGCTTTGTTCATACTGGGTATGTAGACTGCTATTTCATTTGATATGCGTGGCACATCATCTTTGTGGACCCATAAGATTATGTGCGCATGGACAGACCCTCTATTTTGTACTTCATAGCAAATGACATGGTGATCCACACGACCAAGTATCTGGTTCCCTTTGATGATCTCTGTATTCATAAACATTTGGAGACGCTTGTGGAACAACATTGCGCACTCAACGGGACAATCTTTCCAGTTGAATTGTGGGTTAAAATCCTTCGCTATTTTCTCGAGCACGTCCATCTTGTCGATGAGACTTCGTCTGCAGTTAGGGTGACGAAGAAGTCCGGCATCCCCCACTAGGTGTCAACCGTTGTAATTAGTTCTTTCAAGTTCTTCCAGGCCTATGCCAATTGGGTGTTCCTGGTAATGAAGTCGGCAAGCTGTACCAAACTATGTGTCTTATTGCATCATGTTCAGATGTAGTTTTGTTTGACCTTTTAAAGTTATTAATGTCGCATTGTAAGGGCATCGTGCTTGAGCTGTTGGCTATCATGATAGCCTATTTTAGTTGGTACATCAACAATAAGTATAGTTTATACAATGTATAAATCGAGAACAATGTTCCAATTCGCACTTGATGTAGTCCGCTGAATTTTTGAGCACCTTGATAGTTCCCATTGCCAAATGGGAAAAGAAATGGAAAGAGTGATGTCTCAATGGTAACATCGTGAATTTCTAAAGTGAATAAAGGAAACCCATCATGTCGGAAGATAGCTTTTCGATAGATCACACGTGATGTCGATCTGAGTTGTAATGATACAAACTCATGCGTATCTGTTGTTGTGTATGTTTTACGTCTTGAGGATTCGGTGACTATTTCAAGGACTGATAGGCGTAGGTGCTCTTTTTCTTGTGTTATAATGTCGAATGGGTCGTGATGTAAGCTATCTTAAATGATGTTGGCCATCGATTCTGTAGATAGAATGCACATACCTATTTTCCTCCTTGGCTGTTCAGCAAGGGTGAGGTAGTTCTTGATGATTGGATTGGTTTTGATGCTGTAAGCAATAATGTCTGTGAAGCCAGAGGCTACCACGTCTTCAAGTACCGAATTTGCTAACGATGCTTTCGATAGGCAAACTAGAGGCAAGTAGTGACCTCTTCTATAGCACTCTACGTGACCTCTTCTATAGCACTCCCTTTGCTATAGCATTTGTTGTTGATGTGACACTCAATAAATTGTCGATGATACTCAATATTTGGAGTTATGGATATGATTTGCTCCTAGGATGTGGTGGATATAGTCTGGAAGTAGAGGGATGATCATGTGTTGTGATGGACGTGAATGTATACATGACTGACACTCGATCCAATGTCGTTTGATTCCGCGGCATTCAATAGAATGACATTGACTAGCATTGTGTTGTCACCCCGCAGGTCAGTTGCACAACTGGCATATGAAAATACTTCCTTTCGTTTTCATTGTATTGTTGTCCCAATCTGTGCGAAGACTCTTTACCTTGTGCCAAGTCGAAGCTAAAACACTTAGTTGTGTTTTCTTTGCTCTGATTGTTCTGATCTTTGCTCTGGCTAGTCTATCTCTTCTAGTCAACACCATATTAGTGAATTTGGGAATTTCCCAATTCCCATTTTTGAATACTTAAAAAAGGGGGACATGGATAACATGTTTGTAAGTTTCTCAAAACCCTATCATATGACCTATCGTTGGAAAGCGCTTGAAAAATGGAATCTAAAGAGCTATAAAGCGCTCATTTTGGATTAGTGGTATTCAAGTTATGGTTAATCCAAACTTTTGACCACGTGTCCCAAACTTGTGGGAAATTCCCATATTCCCCAATATGGTGTTAGTCCTATTTAGATTGTATAGCCTCTGCGTTTGTTGGTAGTTTTGTCTTGGTCGAGCCACTTGTTTGTGCTTCGACATGGTGTCTCTTTTCAACAATGACATGTAATGTGTTGAACATTTCATTGAATTATTAACATACAAACATCAGAAAAACACTGAGAGTATTTAGGCATACCTATTATTCTGAGTTGAAAGACAATATGAGACATCCGGGAAGAAGATTCGTCCATTTGTAACACTCACAAAGTCAACAAATAGAAGCATCCGTAAGTATTTTTTTTATGGAATATGAATGTAAAAATGGAGATGTTTTGCCTTTGTCTCGTCGCATGCATTTCTGAGAAAAAAAGAGAAAAAAAACATACATCAGTATGGCAGAGAGATGGCACAAGCCTCTCCAAGGAACTATAATCAACATAGGAGAACGTGCCCTTCTCCCGTTCTCTAGAAAACAACCCCCAGTGTTGGGAAGGTTGGTCATGAATAGCACCCTCAGTGTTGAGGGAGTCGAAGTTCACAGATTTAGAAAGACGGAAGAAGAAGATCATACCTGTATGTGTGAGCTGCGATTTTGCAAAGCTATCGACCTTATATGTATCGTATGCAATGAGATACTACGCTGAAGATTGGTGTCCTGGAATCAACGACAATAGAGGTATATGTGATAATTCAAGTTTTTGAAAACTAGAAAAAAAAAATCAAATAGGAAATTCTCTGTGTGTGCGTGTGTGTGTGTGTGTGTGTACACAACTTGACCAGACATCTAGCGACAGTTGACTACTCCACACACTCGATTGTAGAATGGGGTTGTCGAGTGGAAGAAGTAGACAATCCACTGTGGAGATGGCCTTGGTGATGTTGCTAAATCAAAAACCTCCTCTGAGCCAGTTTCTGAAATTTTTGACCCCCCTCCATTTTCAAAAATTCATGCCCAATTTTCCCCTTGCCCTGGTAGCTGTTTCCCTTTGCCTCCTTCCCTCATTCTTGTTCTCTTGTTTAGGCCGCCCCTTATCCCCAATTGAGTCTCTGTCCCTTTGCTTGTCCTCCAGCAAGGATGTCAGAGGCCTTTCTGTCATCCAATCTCGGTGTCTCTTCACACGCTCAAAGCCAAAGGATCTTCTCAAAGAGCTTTTGCCCCTACTATCACGACTTGAAAGCAATGGATCTCCACCTTCTTTTTCTGAGATGCCATAGCTCAAGGAGGTAAGATCTAGCGTGTGTCATAGTAGAGCTCCTTTGGCTCAACTATGAATTAAGGAGCCAGGGACTTTGCCCTCTCAAAACTCTAAGAGAATGACGCTTGTCAATGGCCACTCGGGTAAAAGGCTTTGGGACTGCCACTCGTACCCACCATATGCTTTCTTTAACTAGATTTCTTAGGGGGTCAGAGGCCTTTCTGTCACCCAATCTCGGTGTCTCTCCACACTCATAGCCAAAGGATCTTCTCGAAGAGCTTCTACCCCTACTATCAAAACTTGAAAGTAGGGGAACTCCCCCTTATTTCTCTGAGATGCCATAGCTCAGGGAGGTAAGATCTAGCATGCACTATAGTAGAGCTCCTTTCGCACAACTATGAATTAAGGAGCTGGGGACACTGCCATGTCAAAACTCTGAGAAAATGACGCTTATCGATGGCTAATCGGGGAAAAGGCTTTGGGACTTTTACTAGATTCCCTGTACCCCTCATATGCTTTCTTTATCTAGATTTCTTAGGGGGGTCAGAGGCATTTCTATCATCCAATCTCGGTGTCTCTCCACAAAGGATCTTCTCGAAGAGCTTCTACCCCTACTATCAGGACTTGAAAGCAGGGGATCTCTCCCTTCTTTCTTCAAGATGCCATAGCTCAGGGAGGTAAGATCTAGCGTGCGCCATAGTAGAGCTCCTTTGGCTCAGCTATAAATTAAGGATCCAGGGACTTTGTCCTGTCAAAACTCTGAGAGAATGACGCTTGTCAATGGCCACTTGGGGGTGATCTTTAGACAGAATTCCCCGTACCCGACATATGCTTTCTTTATCTAGATTTCTTAGGGGGTCAGAGGCCTTTTTGTCGCCCAATCTCGATGTCTCTCCACACGCTCAAAGCCAAAGGATCTTCTCAAAGAGCTTTTGCCCCTACTATCAGGACTTGAGAGCAGGGGATCTCTCCCTTCTTTCTCTGAGATGCCATAGCTCAGGGAGGTAAGATCTAGCGTGCGCCATAGTAGAGCTCCTTTGGCTTAGCTTTGAATTACGGAGCCATGGACTTTGCCCTGTCAAAACTGTGAGAGGATGACACTTGTCCATGGCCACTTGGGGGCGAACTTGAGAGAGAGAGAGAGAGAGAGAGAGAGAGAGAGAGAGAGAGAGAGAGAGAGATTTCATTATCGTCCTCCGAGGTCAAATATGACCTATGGGAACAAAGAGACATCATACAATTTGTGTGGGGCTGATAAGTGACTCTCGATGCTCAAGGATTGTGGAGATGAGCGTCGCAATTGAGAGTGCACAATGAGGTTGAGAGAGGAATGTGTGTAGAGGGAGCCCACTGCTGAAAATGTGGGGAAATCGAGTCCGGATATGGTCATAAGCTGAGCACTCAATTAGAGTGTGAGCTTCGAACTCACAAACTTGATGAGGACATAAGGTGCATAGCCGATGAGACTCCTCACCATCACCCCAACGCCCCGTCTCACATCTTAAAGAATGCGAACTAAGCCGGATGGAAGCAATGGTGCGGATAGCACTCAATGGAATGGGCTCAAGCATATAAGAATGGGTGCGTTTCCCTCGCTCAGAGAAAAATACGGTTTTGTAGTTTGGGGCAACATATGTGGTATAGTGGATGAACTGCGAACCCCCGCATCTCTCCCAAGTTGTGATACATTGGCGTTGTAGAAAAGCCTCATTCACTATTTTGTCTTTTGAGGCGTCATGAAGCAAGTGTAATGCATCCCATGTTTCAAACCACTTCTTGATGTCTTGCATCCATCCCGATCTCAATATTTTGCTTTTATGCGTCTTTTGAAAATTTTGACTTGCTTCCCATGCAATCCTTGGAAGTCGATGTGACAGATTTTTTTGCATCTTTTGCATGTACTCCACAACTCTCTCCATGCCCATAATCTCAATGGGAAGTGATCTGGTCTCAAGGAGCAAAAGCATATACGGCGTTTGTATCTTGACTTGGAGGAAGTTGGTGAGAAAACGCTTTTGGACATTCTCAAACTCCTTCCAAGTAGACTTAGGGATGCTACCTCCCCATACTTCAAGTCCATAAAGAAGCACCGGTGTCACCAAAGTGTCAAAGAGGTATTTCTTAAGGACCCAACACTTAATCTCTCCCGCATTGCACATATTCTCAAATGCATAATACGCTCTCTTGCCCGCTTCCAAGCGTCGCATAGCACACTCTCGCCATTTGTGGTTAGATGGAACCTCAAGTCCAAGGTACTTGAAGCTCTCTACTACTTCAAGCGGTTCATTCTTATAAACAATGCATGGTTTCTCCTTGTTAAGAGCCTTCACAAGCATGACCTTTGTTTGGAGACATTCACAACCAACCCACTATGCAAGCAAAAGCTCTCCAATACTTTCATAAGCTCTAGCAACATATAAATATCAACACAAAAGAGAAACATACGAATTCAATGCAATGAGAGGTGGGAGGAGCACGACATTCAACCCTTCACCCCCAGCTGAGTTCAAATGCCACCACCTGCAAAATCCTGGTGAATCCATAGTCATCAGACTTTGACCTCTACGGTGTTGTCCTTCTCCAACCTAGCATCGTTCTCTGCACTCTTGCTTATAACACAAAGTATGTTATCCTTCGTATGTTCTCTGTGCTCTCACTTTTAACACAAATTGCTCAGCTTCTAAAGGGATTTAAATATAGCTTAAGGAAAAGCATGTGTGGTTCTCCTCTACCCGTATATATCTATATATATATATATATATATAAAGTTGTACACATGCTACATTGTATGCGATCAGAGCCATATTAATTTTTGATGCAATCGATTAAATAGATAATTAAATAATAAATTAGATAGGAATAAATTAGGAAAATAGCCCTTAAGTTAAACCTTGGGTTAGAAAAAATTAGTACTAATAAACCTTAGATTCAAACATTCGAAGTTTTATATCTAGAAAGGCAGAGAATGGACACTCTCTCCAAGCTAAAAGAGATTGGGAAAAATCCCCAAGATGATTGATGATGTAGTATATAACGAGATGTACAAATTGACAAGAGTAGAGATACGTATCACAGGGGAGGAAACTATTGAAACTAGATTATGTTTGACTGAGATAGAGTATCCTGGTCATATTACTTTAGTCGAAGGCATTAAGATGGATCCCAAGAAAGTGCCTATTATTTAAGCACGACCAATTCTAGAAACATCTCTACTTTAAAATCATTTCTTGGACTCTTTGTATTTTATAGAAAATTCATTGACTCCTGCTCACACGTTGTTGCATCGTTGAAAAATATGTTGCAAGATCACATTCCATATGTATGAACTAGTGTACAACAAGAAAGTTTTGATTCATTGAAACAAGTTTCAACATCACCAATCCTCAAGATATCCTGAGAAACCATTTGAAATTGAAATAGATGCAAGTAGCATCATTGTTGGTGCCGTGCTGAATCAAGATGATAGATCGGTAGCTTTTAAGAGAAAAGAAACTCTCACCATCTTAAAAGAAATGGCAAGCTCATGAGCAAGAATTGTATGCAATCATATATACTCTAAATACTTGGAGACATTATTTGTATGGTGTCGAATTCAAGGTGTATACAAATCACCATACACTTAAGTATTTTTGTAGCTAGCTTGACCTTGTTGGTAGACACACTAGATGGGTTGAGTTGATGCAAGAGTTTCACACATGGAAATCTTATATCAAAAAGGAAAAGACAATGTAGTAGCAGATGCTTTATCTCATATTATGTATACTATGAGCTTCACAATTTTGGAAAGCTCTTTGCTTCAAGAAATAAAGAAAGCATTATTCAAGAATCCTCATTTGCAAGAAGTGAGCAAGAGAATTCAAGATGATTCTCTACTAAGGGATGAGTAAAAAAATAAGTCAAGTCCATATACTCAATTCTCAATTGAGAATGGGTTTATAAAGCATACAAGAGACGTGTGTTCCTTGTGCACGGGAACTAAGGATGAGATTCCTCAAAGAGAACCATGATAATCCATGTGTTGGACATCTTGGTCAAGAAAAGACAACACGACTTGTTAGAAGGACATTGTGGTGTCCCCATCTACATACCAATGTCCACAAGTATGTCCAACAATTCTTTGAATGCTGAGTTAGTAAGGCAAAAAGGGTTAAGATAGAACTATTCTGGAATCAATTTGGCAAATCATATACATGGCTTTTATAGTGGGGTTGCCAAAGACCCAAAGATAGAAATATGCTTGTAATAGTGGATAGATTGAGCAAGATGGCTCACTTTACAGCAACTAAAGACACAATGGAAGATCCACAAGTTGGAGATTTTTTTTAATACAAAATATATTTAGATTGCATGGCTTACTGACATTCATAGTGTGAGATAGGGATGTATAGTTTACAGGTCATTTTTGGAAACATATGTTCAATAGATTAAATATGTCTCAAAATATGAGCAATGGTGATCATCCTTAGACAGATGCCTCAGACAGATGGTCAAACCAAGAGGGTTACCCAAATTCTTGAGGATATATTATGTGCATACGTATTTGAAAGGTAGATAGATTGGGATTCATACTTACCATTGTTAGCATTTGCTTATAATAATAGACCACACAAGGTGACTGGTATGTCTCCTTTTTGAAATGATTTATGGTATCTCTCCCACTGTACCAAGTACTATAGGCACTAGTAAGAAATGCCCAAGTGCGATAGAATTTCTCAAAACTAGGCAAGAGAACTTGCAAGATGTAAGGGCCAAGATTCACCAAACTGCTGATAGAGCTAAGTATTATGCAGAGAAGAAAACATCTGCAAGAAATTTTGAGGAAGGAGAGAAAGTATTTCTCCAAGTTCCCTCTCAATCAAAGAGTTATCTACTGGCAAGTGTCCTAAGTTATCTCCTTGATATTGTGGACCGTGGAAGATTATGAAGAATCTTAGTGATGTGACTTACCAATTGGAACTACCACCAGGGTGTGGTATCAATCTAGTATTTCACGTAAGTAAGCTAAAGAATATATATCTAGAGATACTAATCTAGTGGATGGTTTGGCACCTTTGTAGGAGCAGGATGTAGTTGACCATGGTCTAGGCAAGATACTAGATAGAAGAGAAAAATGATTGAGAAATTGTATAATTGAAGAATCTCTAGTTGCCTGGAAAGTTCTTCCATTAACTAATGCAACTTGGGAATCAGAAGCACTGATTTGCCAACACTTCCCACAGCTGATCATTGAGAACAATGATGTTTAAAAGGGGGAGAGAATGTTAGCTGACAATCTTGTATTATAAGCTCAAGCATCTAGATAACTAGTCTAGAGGGGTGCCCATTGCTATATGGGTGGACCAAGGCATTTAAGCAACGGTCCAAGCTCCGGGGTATGCCAAATGAGCCAAGCAGGTTAAGGTTGCTTGTGTGAAAAGTTCCTAAACCCAAGAGGCAAGATAGGCATAAAAGGTTTGATAGAGAGTGTCCATTAAGGATATTTCTTCATTTACATATTTCTAAACATCTAGCACCATATACACATCATCAACCTCTTCGTAAATCTTTGGCTATGTAGGCGTACACTTGACATAAATGATATTTGGGATGGTCACAATACACTATGAGTTGAACACATAGGTGAACTAGAATAAAATGCACAAACATAATTTAATTGTTTTTATATAAATGGAAAAAAGGTAAGCATGCACAAGGCATGTACTTACTCTCCATAACTTGTTTCTACCATGTTTTCAATCTGTGATTGTCATCCCACACCAAAAACTTCTCTCCCTTCAAGTCTTGCCATTCTTTGTTGCCAAGCCTCTTTTCAAATTCAAGATGCTTTTGATGCCAAATTGGGCCCGTTCATCTTAATTATGCTTGGTAATAGGCATAATGCCTCCACTCAAACCTATGAGGGAAACCAAGAATTATCCCATGGTCTCCAAATATGCATCTTTATCAAAGGTTGTAATTAGCCATGTAGCATGTGCAATGGAAAATATAACGGCCTCATGCAGCACCTAGTGACAAAGAGGCAAAAGAAGTGGTTGGGTTCTCTTCTTGACATAGAATTGGCCAATTACATCCTGCATCAAACCAAGAGGAACCTTCTTGCCAAGTTGTCTAGAGTGCTTTGGATTGTCCTCAACATCGTCTTCATTCTCTTCACTTTCATTTTCACCTCTTCATTTGCATCTTCGACATCATGGGATCTTACAATACAATAAATGTATTTATTCTCAAACATACAACAAGCACACACATAACAAATATAGTTGTACACATAAAAACAAATTTGTAATGTACCTATTGCCTCCATCTAATCGTTCATATTATTTGAATCCTCCTCAACCCCCGGCTTCATCATCAGTAAAATTACACCTTTTGGGAGGATGACCCCTCTTCTTGGGTGGAGTATCCAAGGGCCTAACTCTAGAAGAAGTCTCCTAGTCTATAATACGTTCACCTACAAACCTTGATCTAAGCTTCTTGGTTGGAGTATCCAAGGGCCTAACTCTAGAAGAAGCCTCCAGTCTATAATATGTTTACCTACTACAAACCGTGATCTAAGCTTCATGTTGACCGCTATGAGGAGAAGTAGTGTGGAAACATTTATGGATGGACTTCTTGGGTGCCATTCTGATTTCCTTTGCAACTACATTATGTGTATATTGTCAATATAAAACATCATAACTCGTATAACATTGGGCAAACTCTCCTTTGTTTTTGTACATATTTTTCATAAAAAGTTCCACCTTGATATCAAGGCTTCCACACAGAAATTAAGGTACCTAGATATATATATATAAATCAAATGAATCCAAAAAAAATGTATAAACAAATTAATATATCTTTATCTTATGTGGGCATACCCTCTTGACCAATTTCACTAAATTGTGCAAACTATTAAAACAAACTAACTCCATATGTAAATGCATGGATGATGGGGGGCCTCTAACCTATTAGTTAACAAGCCTATCAAACCACTGGGGGTCTGGACAAGCCATCCAAAGGGGCTCCTGTAACTTGATGGCTAGGGCCAAGGCTGACTAGCAAGGATCCATGCACGGGGGATTTTATGATGAGTTTGACCGGGCTTGGATTTAAGAAGGGGTCGTGTGAATGACCTCTAAGTCCAAAAAAGGGCTAGAATGGCATAAAATAAGGAGGGGGGGTGTGTGGCCATCACTTTTCAGTCGCCCTTTCTCTCTCTAGAATTCCCCATCGCCTTGCATGTGAACAGTCTCTAAGTCCAAAAGAGGGTTAGAATGGCATAAAATAAGGAAGGGGGTTATGTGGCCATCACTTTTTAGTTGCCCTTTCTCTCTCTAGAATTCTCCACTACCTTGCATGACTATTCATCTCCAAAACTCATTTTTTAACTCCACCTATGGCTTCCAGTGCTCTGACAATGGTATCTAGTGCCATGGTGTGAGGTCAAAGGCAAGGTCAACAGGTCCACACATGCAAGAGCATGGGCACATATAGGCTCTCCCATGTCCACACACACGAGAGCACGAGCGTGAATAGGCTCTCCCACATATACAGTACTCTGACTGCATGATAGTCTGCCACATGGCAACAGCGCGGAACATCTCCAAAACTGTATGTGTGTGTGTGTGTGTGTGTGTGTGTGTGTGTGTGTGCGTGTGTGTTTTATGGGAAAACCGCAAACGACGTCTAGTCTAGCGAGAACTCCAGCAAACATAAATGTCTACTGAGGACGTAGCTGACCCGACTAGTGCACGGAGGCAGTGGTGCAAGTGTCAAGAGACCACCCGAGGGACAATGACCTACGCTACCTGTCTACTAGTGCTCAGAGGTCATGTGCTGTGCCAATCCTACTCGGACAAGCTAATCTAGCATGACTGGGATGATCCTAAGCCATGTAACTGTGGAGGTGCCATGTGTGGCACTTCTTCCCTGTGTTCAACACGTTGAACATGTCGATCCTCAACCAAATTTATTCTTTGTTTTGGTTCTTGAGGTGGGTGCACGTTTGTCTTCTCTATCAAAACTTGGATAGCTTTGACTAAGTTAATGTGCACATCCAACCTTTGTTTCTCGAGGCCATGATTCGAATCTGCCCTCCACCTTTCCTCTTGTGTTTGGCCTTTTGATAGTCTTGCCTCAAATGCATCGAGCATTGACTTCAAAGGTTTCAAAACCTTGTCTGCAAGATCTGAGTTGCCTGATGAGGAATCTTTTTTAGCCTTGATTTGTGGCTTGTTGATACATATGGGTGCTAGTTGGTGCATGTTAAATGCGTTAACACATGCATTTTGGAGTTGAAGGTTGCTTGCAGTTTGTGTAATTTAATGGTTTATGCTTGGCTAGTGTTTGGTGTGTATATTTTGGGTCAATGGAGCTTTACTGTGTTAGTTTTGAGTACTCTAGGAGTGTTTTGGTTGTGAATACTACCTTATAAATCCTATATGTTAAGCCCTTGTTCTTTTAAATATCTTATCTTTTGGATAACAGTTGGAAATTATCACATAAGCTTTGCTTAACTAAGCTATTTAAGCTAGAAATGAAAGCTCTTGTATGGAGTCTAACAGAGGAACCTAATTAGTTATCTAGGCATGCAAAATAGGTTGACAAGAGAGTAAAATAACTTAAAAGGTGACAACAATGAGGACCAGATTTACTTGGAGCCGGTCCCCCCTCCAAAAGGCTTTGTATTATAAGGGTGCTCTCAAAAGAGAGCCTTTTTACAATACAGCTTTGCACACACCTTGTAGAACATGTTGAAGCCATGAAGATAACAACTTCCTACAACATTATTCTCACACTTTACCTTAACTTCTCAATCCAATAGCTTCAAGCATCTTCAAAGGTGAGAAGAGCTCGTAGAAGCGGTTGATTGCTTGAGAGGAACAAGAAGTATTTCTACAAGAAAGAAGTATTCTTCCTATATACTTCTACTTATGCAAGGGCTAGACTCTTGCTTTAGTTAGCATAGCATAGCATAGAGAATCATGCTTGAGAGCTTTGCACTTGCTTTGGATTTGCATTCCATGATCAAATGTTGTTAATGTAGGCTTGCTCTCCCTCCTCTCCAAGAGTAGTGCTCCCTTCTTGTGTTATGAAAATAACTCATAGGTTTCTTACAAAGGAGATGAATTACTCATGAATGCATCCCATTGGCCCTATCTTGGGGCTAGCCAATCACAAGCTTTGGGCTTCTAAAGCAAGTAGGCTCACAAGTGCCCCCCCTCTCTATGCTAGAAGATAAGCTCAAATATCAAAGAAAGTAGATACTCAAATTTGATTGGTCAGTGGGGTGGGCTGGCCAATGGGGTGTCAGGTGAGGTGGAAGGGCATGTGGGGGCTCTCTACTCACTCACTCACACACTTCAAAATGAAGCACTTCATTCCACATGGCCTTTGATCGGGGTTAGTCCATGTGCCCCTCATTCCAAGCCCATGTGCCCACTTTGACTCACTTGCCAGCCCATGTGGCCAGCCCATGTCCCCTCTTATCTTGACCTTGTGCACACCTATCTTGCCCATGTGCTTTCTTATCCACTTGCTTAACCTCCCCAACCATAATGCTTCATTTATTTAACTGAAAACAACTTGCCTTTGAACATTATTTCCTTTAAGGTTTGTGTGTAATCCTTTGGAGAGCATAAATGAAGCTTTTACCCTAAGGTCTTCATTTGCTTTTATAGGTTATTTCTTTTGCCCAAACCTTTGGCAAAAATAGCCTATAGATTCTAAATTAAATTCTCCTTTTTCTCTTTATTTTCTCTTCTCATAAATGGCCAATTTATGATGAAAATACTTTGAGACTATGAAAATTATTTTTTTATGACATTACCTCTCTCTTTGAAAATCATAGTCGTCCTTGACTATGAGGTAGAGAAAATAAAGTCATAACTAGTCCTTTATACTTTGGGTAGAGGATCCCTTATTACCCTTTGACATCATTCAAAGTGGGTGACTAATTCCACTTGTTGCTTTGGAGACTCAGCTGCTACCGCAAGCATGTCCTTTCTTAGCCATTTATCCTTGCAGAGTAGATTCGTAAAGTCTACTTGTTGGTGCTTGGGAGACTTAGCTGCCACAAGCTTATCTTTTCTTAGCCCCAATCCTTCCATAGTAGATTGGCAAAGTCCACTTGGTGCTTGGGAGACTTAACTGCCACAAGCTTATCTTTTCTTAGCCCTAATCCTTCCATATCGATTGGCAAAGTCTACTTGGTGCTTGGGAGGCTTAGCTGCCACAAGCATGATTTATTGTATGCATACACTCAACAACAAAAGAAATCTTTTAGTCAACAAGACAAAATTCTTAAGAGTAAAAATCGGTATTTGCATGTCCTTACCTTGGACTCGAGTCATTGTAGGCATTTACAAGGTTTAGGTTATCTTTTAATTGGATGGCTTGCATCCATCTTGCATCCTCAAAAGGATAACTTGACAAGATACCGTCAGGTAGTATTGCCATTTCTCAAAACCTTGTCTTCGTGTTGAAGGATGCTCTCAGGTTGTAAGATCTCTTCTTGGTCTTCAAACTGGGGTGGTTCTTCTATGATTGGTTTTTTGGGCGGCTCTCCCTTATAAGGTTTTAGTAGGCTCACATGAAAAGCATTATGTATAAGCCACATACTAGATAACCTTAACTTATAAGCCATTTCATTAATGTGCTTAAGAATTTGGCATAATACCTTTTTGCTAACTTTGCATAGTATTTCTGGTGGCCTGTTGGGCGCCCTTGTTTTCCCTTGTCCATAGTATGACTAAGGAGTGCTTTGGGAAACTTTAACAA
The DNA here is from genome assembly GCF_041138505.1 of Cibotium barometz. NCBI lineage: Eukaryota > Viridiplantae > Streptophyta > Polypodiopsida > Cyatheales > Cibotiaceae > Cibotium > Cibotium barometz. The sequence continues at coordinate 46,462,407 of NC_141093.1, read as the reverse complement.
TACCCAATCACCTTCCTTGATGAAGGCCAAAACTCTTTGATGCTTATCACCAGTCTTTTGCTTTTGTTGCGTGATGAATATAGTTTCCTTAATATTTTGGAAAGATTCCTTAAGGTCTCTACTATATTCATCAACAGAAAATATCTATCCAAGGGGCTTGACTATCAATGGGACTTTGGACTTCCCTTCCATCACTTTGAAGGTGTCTTGCCTGTAGAGGTATGGATAGTATTATTATATGCATACTCCACCAATGGCAAGTACTTTTCCCATTGCTGATTTTGATCTACTTTTGAGACATAGGCTTTAAGTAGATCAAGAAATATTGAATTTTTCATCTCACTTTGGCCATTCATTTGGGGGTGATAGGCCGAAGAGAAATTCAACTTAGTACCCAAATTCTCAAAGAGACCTTTCCAAAAATTACTAGTCATTCTTAGATCTCTATTGGATACTATGGACGTTGGTAAGCCATGATACTTAAAGACCTGGGATATGAAGAGGGTAGCCATATGGTGTGCCTTGATAGTCTTTTTGACCACCTGTATGAAATGTGTTGGTTTACTAAACCGGTCTACTATCGTCCATATCCGTATCCCTATGAATGGATCTTGGTAATCCAAAGATGGAATCCATGCATATACTCTCCCATGGGGAATTGGGTATAGGTAATGGTTGAAGTAGCCCTGGTTGCTTCCCTCTATCATACTTTGTCTTTTGACATACAATGCATTTAGCAACATAATCCTGTATGTTTGCCTTCATTGTTGGCCAATAAAAGTACATCTCTACTCCCTTGAGAGTAGCTTGTATCCCTCTATGTCCCGCATATGGGGGAGCATGGGATTTGTACATAAATTTTTCATGTAAACTACTTGTGACACATTACTGATTGCCATATAGAAGATAACCTTCTTGTACATTGTAAGGTTCTTCTTTCTTCCCTCATGCAATGGCTAACATTGTGTCCTTGAAGTCTGGATCTATTGTGTACTCATCTATCATGAGAGATAGATCATTATGAGTAGCTATAGATATAACATTTACCCTTGGTCTACAATAAAGTGCATCGGCCACTTGATTATTCTTACCAGGAATGTGAGCAGTATGGAAGTTAAACTGTGAAAGAAAATTTTCCCACCTCATTTTCTTGTCACTCCATTTATTTTGCGTCATAAAGTACTTGAGACTTTGATGGTCTGTACGCAAAATAAATGGAGTACCTCTAGGAGATAATGCTTCCATGTATATAAGGCATGTAGAAGAGCCAATAGCTCTTTTTCATATATACCTAGATTCATCTCTAATTCCTTTAATCTCCTACTTTCATATGCTATGGCATGCCCTTATTGAAGCAACACTACTCCAAGGCATTGTCCACAAGCATCACATTGAACCTCAAAAGGCTTTGAGAGGTTGGGTAATATCAACACTGGTTGAGAGATAAGATTTTCTTTAAGGTTCTCAAAAGAAGCATTCTCTTTTTGGGTCCATACAAATTTAATATTCTTTTTAGCTAAGTCATGTAATGGGCCTGCTTTGAATGATAATGTTTTTCGTAAAGCGTTTATAGTAAGCACACATTCCTATAAAGCTTCTTAGTTCATGTAGATTTTTGGGTATAGGCCATCCTTTAATTAGCTCTAACTTTTCAAGATCCATGCGGATTCCTGCTTGAGAGATAATATGACCTAGATTAGGAATCTCTTTGAGGAAAAATTCACTTTTCTTTTGATTGATATCAAACTTATTATCTCTCAAAAGTTGACATATTACCTCAATTCTGCTTGTGTTACCATCCTTCTTTTGTACCAATAAAATGGGTGAACAAAATGGAGTAGAACTAGACCTTACCATCCCTTTTTCTACTAGTTCATTTACTTGCCTCATAATCTCCTCTTGTTGAGCTCTTGAGACTCTATAAGGAGGCTTATTAGGAGGTGAACTACAAGGTAGAAGTTCTATGATGTGATCATCTTACCCTCTTTTAGGAGGTAGCTCCTTAGGGAATTTCTGTAGTGAACACATCTTGAAACTCTTTCAAGAATTTAGACAACTCTAATTCCTCTTTAGTTTCATTCTTTACCATGCTAGGAACACAAACATCTTCTTTGGACTCCTTGACAAAAACCATGTAATATGAAAGAGAACCCTTTATTACCTTGTCAAGAGCTTGGGTTTGTACAAGTGGGATAGTGTTACCTACAGTATTTACATCAAGTGTTACATCTTTACCTCTAAAGGAAAAGTGAACCCCATTCTTTGAGGAAACTTCATAGTGGTAGGCATGCAATCAAAGCATGGTGCCCCTATGATAACATCCTCATGGTGCCCCTATGATAACATCCTCATGTTTGAGTGGGGATATGAAGAAATCTTCCTTATCTACATAACTTTGTGCATGAAGCCTTAACTTTCCTATCAAAGGAGTAACAGAAACCTCTTCTTCTTTGAAGGCCCCATCGGCTTCCATGAGTTCTCCCATCCCAAAATCATGGATGCCTACTCTTTGGGCTAACTCAATGGAGACAAAGTTTGTTGAGATATCAAGCTCATCCCATCGTCTGCCCGAGTGATCCCTCACCGACACCGACACTTATCACTGGCACGTGGCAGCGGATACGAGGATCTTCGCCAGTGATACTACAGTTGGACTACACTGACTGGTCTACCTACCGAGAGTGATGGCTCACTTACCTTTACAGCTCACTCACTAGCGGTTTCACATTGACCATTGTATATACACTTTGGATGTAGGGTTTTATTATGTAACATTGTGAGGTGAAGAAATAGAGAAGATTTCATCTCCTTCCTCGCGTGTACTCTCTAGTGTTTGTGTGTGTGCTTGCAAGAGCTCAAGCTCCTTCTACTCTCTCACTCTTCACATGGTATCAGAGCCTGGTTCGGCTAAGGAGCTGTGAGAAGCAAGCAGAAGTAGCGGAAGAAGCGGTGTACGGCTTCGCCGGTAGTGGTACAGGAGGCGTCTACAGAAAGCTCGGATTGAGGAGCTTTCTTCACCAGTTCGAGTGCACAAGTATAGTGCGAAGACCTTACAAGTCTAAAATTTTACGGCCGGATTTGCGTTTCGGGCGCGTTTCGACCTCCGTTTCTGAAAAACGGTGTTTTCGCCTACTGTCGCGGCAAAGAAACAGGTTCCACAGATTTCTATTTTCTAGAGTGCAGACAACAGATCTGAGCATACAGACATTGTACACAGTGCAAAAGAGTGTTGCAGGTGTTGTTGGTCACGTGTATGCAAACTGTGGTTGCTAGCAGGGACATACTGTGAGTATTGGGCACCGCTGTAGAGAATTCAGTTCATTGTGCAGGTTTCTGACAGGTTGCAGAAATGGCGAACAATGACGGTCTTACCCAGGTTGTCAGTGAGAAGTTGGAGAAGAACAACTTCCACGCTTGGAAGTTCAGGATGACCAACTTCCTTATGGGCAAAGGCTACTGGGAGTACATCGAAGGTGATCTTGAAGATGCACCTGACCTACCAGAGATGAATGCCACAGCTGCGCAGATCAAGGCATTCAAGGATTAGAACCAAGGGGCAAGGAAGGTGATGTATTGGCTGTCTGTTAGTATACATGACAGCATGATTGGCCACATACAGGATGCCACTTCACCAAAGGAGGCATGGGACAGGTTGGTGTCATTCGACACTACAAACACAAAAGCTCGGAAGCTGCAATTGAAAAACGAGCTGAACACTGTCAAGAAGGAGAACCTGTCCATCAATGACTATACCCTGAAAATCAAAGGTATATGCGAATCTCTCGCGTCTATTGGTGTCATAGTAGACGATGATGACAAGGTCGAAGTATGCTTGCGTGGGTTGACTCCTGCATACAAGCAGTTTAAGACTTCGATTCAGACTCGGGAAAACATTCCTAGTTTTTCAGATTTGATCCCTATGCTGGTTGTTGAGGAGAAGAACCTTGGAGAAGATGCAGCATCTTCGTCTCGCAAGGTAGAAATAGTTCTGAACAGGTCTTCTACTCAAACAAAGGTAGAGATAGAGGACGTGGTGCATGCCAAGGACGAGGTTGTGGCCGTGGGTATCAGAATCAAGGCCAGAATCAGCAGCAATCAAATGATGCGCAGGGATCAAACGCACGTGGAAGAGGACAGTTTAGAAGCAGGGGGAGAGGTCGCAGAAATTTCCAAAGAGGTAATGCAGAAAATGAGAACAAAGAATGTTGGGGATGTGGTGGAACAAGTCACTTTCAACGTGACTGTCCATCAGCAAACCAGGGTAACAGAAGACAGCAAAATAACTATGCAACAGCCAACAGGAATACGGATGATGCAGAAAGGCTGTTTGTTATGCAGCATATGATGAACACCATGTCCACAAATGTATCAAAGAATTGTGGAAATGTATGGTATGTGGATTCAGGTGCTTCGAACCACATGACCAGTCATGGTGAATGATTCAAAGAACTGCAGGCCCTGCAAAACCCTGGCTATGTGGAGACCGGGGATGATACTGCGCATCCCATTGCGCATACAGGAAATGTGCCATTGACATTGCAAGATGGCAACGTGAAGTACTTGGTTGATGTACTTCATGACCCAACCATTACCAAGAACTTGGTGTCTGTTGGACAAATGGTTGAGCAGGGTTTGTAAGTAAGGTTCAATGCAGATGGGTTGTATGTAGAAGAGTACAGAAAAAATGGAAGGCTGGTTGCACAAGGAAAGAAGGTGGGCAGAATGTTCACCCTTGATGTAAATGTGCCAGAGCTGAAAGCTGCAATGTTTGCACAAGGAACAGATGTCGTTGCAGATGTAGAGATATGGCACAAACACATTGGACATGTGAATGTACAAAGGTTGAAAGCGATGCAAAGCAAAGAGCTGGTAACAGGCTTGCCAGTTTTTAAGGTGGTAGAAATGCAAAAGGTATGCGAAGCATGTCAGTTTGGGAAGCAAGCAAAAGGTGCCTTTCCACATGACAAACATGTTAGCAGAAATGCGTTGGAAATAGTGCATTCTGATGTATGGGGTCCGGCAAAGATCATGTCCATGGGTGGATGCAGGTTTTACGTTACCTTCATTGATGACCATACGCGCAAAGTATGGGTGTATTTTATGAAGGAGAAAAGTGAGGTGTTCACTCACTTCCAAAATTTCAAAGCTATGGCTGAAAAACAGACAGGAAAATATGTGCAGTGCCTAAGGTCAGATGGAGGGGGAGAATACTTCTCCAATGAGTTTATAAGTTTTCTGAAAAAGCATGGAATTTAGAGGCAGTTTTCATGCAGGTACATTCCGCAGAGCAAAATGGTGTTGCAGAGCGTAAAAACAGGCACATTGCAGAAGTTGCCAGAGCGTTGATGGCTGAAAAGAATATGCCTCATTGTTATTGGGCCGAAGCTATACATACAGCTGTGTATATCATGAACAGGACCCCTACTGCTGCAGTACATGATATGACGCCTGAAGAAAAGTTTTCTGGCAGAAAACCTGATTTGGCGCACTTAAAAGTTTTCGGATGCATTGCTTATGTTCATGTGCCGGATGAGCTACGAACGAAGCTCGACCCAAAGGCAGAAAAATGCATGTTCATTGGGTACTCACTTGAGCAAAAGGGGTACAAATGCTATAACCCGGCTACGCGCCAATTGTGCGGGTGAGCAGAGATGTAGTGTTTGATGAGCTGGCAAGTTGGTATGCTGATGAGAAGCATGTTCTTGAGGCTGATGTAAAGGAGAATGTGGTGATAGAAAAACAGGTCCTTCTTCGCAGGTTTTGAGTGGACCGCAAGGGTCATCAGACATAAGTGTTATTGTGAAGCCATGGAGTGGCAGGTTGCGTGAAAAAGAGAGCCTTGCGAGCTCGTCTAATGTATCCAGAAAGGGCAAAGAAAAGGTAGATGATGCCCCCAGGTTGCCTAACTTGAGTGCAGGTCATGATGGCGCAGATGGCGATTCAAGTGGTTCTGAGCATAGTTTGGATGAAGAGTTTGGGATACTCTCAGTAAAAACACCAGGTGTTAAAAAGGCTTTGGAAGGCATGCATGCGAAGTTGAGAAGGTCTTCTAGAGTCAAGAATCCAGTGCAAAGGCTGATGTATGATGGGTATGTAGCACATCACTATGCGTACATGGCAAAGACATGCTTCTCCAAAACACGACAAAAATTTGTCAAATGGATCCCCACTAATTGGAAACTGATCACCAAAGATTTTCCTTCAGCTAGCTCCAATTTTGACACTTCTGTACTAGCTGTACCCCCATAGCATGAATGAAGTATCTTAGGAGATACGCTTGGAATCCCTTGAGAAATCCTCATAGGAACGGACTCTAATGTTGGTCCTTAGGATCAATGGACACTTGATTGTATCCAGAGAATCCATCTAGGAAGTTGTATGCTTCATGGCTTGCCACTCTTTCAAGCACTTGTTCTGTGAATGGTAAAGGGTAATGATCCCTCACAATTGTTGCATTAACCTTTTTGAGGTCAACACATACCCATATTTTTCCATTCTTTTTTGTCATGATTACAATGGGTGATACCCATTTTGTGTGCTCTATCTCATTAATGAATCCTACGTCAAGTAATTTGTCAATTTTCTCTTTGACAGTCATTTTGTATTTTGGATTCATATTGTAAGGCTTTTGTTGGATCAGTTTTGCTTCATCTCATATGAGAATTGTATGTTGCACTACTTCATGTGGCACACCCTTCATATCTTCAAATGACCATGCAAAGCAATCTTGATATTCTTCGAGGAGTAGAACCAATTGTTGTTCTTCCATATTTGTGAGATCTATAGAAATAAACACTGGTTTAGGTGTCTCACCTTTCTTTGCTAGGTTTACCTCCTTGACCTTGGTGGGTCCTTCGTAGACTCCATCGTCATAAATGTCAACAATTTGTTTAGCTTTTTTGCATAAAATATGTCTATCTTGGATGGTATAAGACTTGAAATGTGGTGGTACATTTCTCAAGTCTTTGTCTTCATCTTTTTCAAACCAATTTCTTGCATTAACATGGCCCAAAGGCAAGATCTTTACATAGCTTTGCTTCCTATGCTATTCCTAGTGTTGGGAACAACATTATTGGCTCTTCTAAAGACACAAATTGTCAGAGTAGACTTTGGAGGTTAACAACATTGTCCTACACTGGCACACACTCTAGCACACCTCTAAACATACCATGCCTTGTGACCCTAGCATCCATATACGTCTATTTGTTCTAACACCCCCCCACAAATGGATAGTCCATAGATACAACTAGGTTCACTCTATGGATACACCTACTTTCCCATCTGAGAGATGATACATGGTGGATTATCCAATGGATAGTCCATAGATACAACTAGGTTCACTGTATGGATACACCTACATTCCCATTTGAGAGATGATACATCCTGGATTCTCATTGGATACAAATTTGACCTTGGTTTTGAATGTACGGAAACCATCACCATTGAGTCTATCTACCCCCTTTTCTTTATCCATGGGAGAGGGTCTTATCTTTTTATCAAGGAAGTATCTAGCTCTCAATACAATAAAGTCAATCTTTCTTTTTGTTAATAAAGAAATCTCCCTCACCATACAAATGAAGATTGCTAGCTAGAAAATCACAAAAGCCTAATTGCTTTGCATTGTAATACCCAACGGGCTTCTCCCACAACTGCTTTGGTGGAGTCTTCCATATTACTTTATACTTGGGCCTCTGAATAGGCTTTACTTCCTTGGACTTTTCCTCCTTAGTTGCCTTTGCTGAAAGCACACTAGTACTCCTTTGAGAAGTAGGCATTATGTCAAGTCAAATATGAAGTCAACTATAGTCAACCCAATTTTGAAAGCATAGAGTTGTAAACAATGGCTAGATCAAGGGGTAAATGTTAAGCATTCATTGAAATAAAAATTTAGGGAACTAAAACACATATACTAGAAGACTTTTGAATGGTCACTTGATTGGTCAAGTCAAACTTTGACCAAGTTTTGAATATTACCCTTAAAATGAAGATTTAGGAATTGTAGCCCGAAATTGAGGGCAATTCGTGATGGAAAGAAAGTTTGACCAGTAGGCAATGTCCTCTAGAGAGAATACATTCAGAAAATCGTTGTATTGCCCATGCTTTCATTGAGAAATTCTGAACTTCAATCGATCAAAACTCATGATTTTGATCTTAATTCCATAGGAGCTTGTAGCAGCAACTTGCCCTTGAGGTCACCTCCTTGGAGCATAAAACATTGCTGGAAATGCTACTCACAAAGATGCAATTTTGAACTTGAAGTAGAAATGAAGAATTATGCGGCATAGAAGATCAACAACAATTTTTTTGAATATGAACTGAGAGAAGGTGTACCCAAACATGTCAAACTCAGAGCTCAAAGCACAAATGAATCTAACGCCTGCAGTCTACAGTATTAACTTTGCAAACTCGAGCTAGAAGGAAGCATGAGGAAGAAAGCTTGGAGAAGATGAAGGAATCAAATAGGAATCTCAAGAATATCATGTGGGCTAAGCTAGGGGCTCAAGGTGGCTCTGATACCAACTGAAGGAACATGATGTACACAAGATTGAATCCAGGAGAGCCATAGTTTATTCATGAGAGGATACATATGTAGGGAACTGCCCTAAGGTATGTACGTTAGATCCACAATCTATGGAGTCAGATCCACTAATCACCCAATCAATTGGCCTCCCTATGATCACTTTGATCACACCTAAGTTGACATGCCTTACCTCTATTTGTTCTAACAGCTCACTCATATATAGCCACCAAGACATGGTCAACTACACCCAGTCGCGAGGGTCAGCCCAACATGCCTCATGGGGGTCGATCACGAAGTTGGACACCGATAAGCTAATAGAATGGTGGTGCAGATTAGAGTAACTAACCTACATTTTCCACTCAGCCCAAGGCCATGTGGGATCATCTAGGCCTCCAAACGGACCCCACAATCCAAGAGTGGGCTGCCTTGATAAATGCTCCATCTACCCTCAGTGCAGTCAATCATACGATGGCATCCTTTACTTGTATGTAGCCTAGTTGGCAGTGTACCAACTTCACCTAAAACCGTTTAGCCATGAGGCCACACATGGCCCCCATTTGGTGTCTAAACCAAGACCTATGGGTACTGAGTCACTCAAGTGCCTTCTTCACATATGGGGGGCTCACAACAAGTAGTGTTATTTGGCTCCCACATAGTTACATGACTGTGGGGATTGATATCTAACATTTACGTCCTATTCTTGCTCGAGCTGAGTGAACTTGTGAGGAAGGCCCTTCGATGTTACTATGACAAATCGCATTAGTGGGTGTTCTATAATCTTAAATCAACCCCTTTTTTATCAATAAAAATAGTGAGTTTATTGATTTTACAAAAAAGAAAATCATGCTCAAACTTAAACTCACTTTGGGCCTCAATTCTAAAGCATCATTTCAAATTGTTTGCTTTCAATTCCACACAGACTAACCACATAAATAACCACACAAACAATAGTTAAATAAATAGACTAATCATTATTTTTTGCATGTTATGAAGAACTAAGGACAAATCATTTAATATGAATGCTACCTTTTTTAGGCTCTTTAACTAAATTAGACTGAACAAGTACATATAGAGGATCATAAAGCACATAAGAGAGAATCACAACTTGTAGACTACCCCAAAATGGGTCCCTTTTTATAAAATTAGTACAAAGAGATCTCCATAGCATATAAGAGAGATTACAACTTGTAAACTATCCAAACCAAGTCCTAACACCTTGTAGGATGCCCATACAACCTTGATTGATAAAACATTGACATAGACTCCTAAAAAGTACTTTCATAACAATTAAGATTCAATGGATTATCACTATACATAATTATTCTAGGCCAAAAAAGAACAAAGACTAGTACAATTGTCTCTTAAAAAGAAACCAAGGCTTAAATATCAGTCCTTTGATAAAACCTACACTTTAAACAATAGTCTCTTCACAAAATTTAATGGTCAACCCTTTAGTTGAAGTAGAAATCTTTCTTAGGGATGTAGTAATCTTCCTGTTTTAATGAGTCCAGGATCTCATATCTTGCATGCATAGCATCTCCTAAATAAAAAAGGCACGAACAACATATCAATAAGAATTTTACAACATTCATTCACAGCCATGATGCCTCCAAATATCCTCCAATATTGCCACATATGATCCATTCTTGATCATTTATTAAGGGAATTGGAGAAGCATTCAAACTAGACACCACCTTCTTGCTCTCCATATTTCCCTTTTTGTGCATTTCCATTATTTGTATTTTCTTGGCTATCTTGTCTATTACTTCTTGAATCTACATCACAACCTCCTTGCGGCATTACTTTTTCTTCAGAAGGCCTAGAAGACAATCTTTCAGAAACACCACCACTGGTAGGTGATCTTCTTGATGGAAAAGGTTTGGAAATTGACTTCTTTGTTCTTCCTTTAAAGACTTATTAAAAGCATGTTGCCACCAAATAGAGTTTAGCATCTTGTCTTGCTCTCAACTCTTATAATTTTCTATCAATGCCTCTCCAATTTTGAGGATCTAGTATTCCTTTTCTTCCATCCAAAGTTGATGTTTTCTCCACTGGAACCTCATCCTATTCCATTTTCACACATGACCACTTGTTTATGTTGCTTGTGTGACTAGCAATTGGGGTACTATAGGACTTGTTCTTACTCAAAGTACCTTTGTCACTTCATGTTGTAGCTGAGGGGACTCTATCATTATCCCATAAATACATTTGAAATCATTTTTAATCTCAAAGCTCAATCTCTCACAAAGAGGGTCCCTTTTGGGGCTACAAATGAGTAATTATAATAGTTTGTATCAAAACTAGGGTAGGTAGGCAGGCTTAAGTAGATGTCAAGAACCATTGTGTAGAAAGCATAAGATCATACAACAAAATGAAAGATAACATGTCACATTGATTAAGTATTGCAAGTTTATGGTCATATAAATATCATTTTGAGAAGAATGATCTATTGAGAAATGGTCACAATCTAACTCTACTTATCTTGCATTTCATTTATTTTTTTGTTAACCTCCCTAAAATTTCATAAAACTAAAAAGTACTTAGTAAAAAAATGGACATGGCACACAACACAGGGTCAAATAGGACCCCATCCTCCTTGCAAGTGTCAGGGGTGGTGCTTTTTAATTGACTTGGTATATCCAAAAAGTTGTGGCTTTTGAATATTGAATATCAACAAATACATGAATAAGGCTATGCTCACGAGAGTCATTATAGTCTATGCAATCACATGAATAAAGGTATTGTCCTACTTTGGCCTTGCATCTAACTCAATCATGTATGTTGCCTCCAAATGTTCTCTCAAATAAAAAACATGCATCAAAAGAGAGGAACGTTGTGGGAATTTGGATTGAAGTAAATATGTTTTGGACAATAAGAGAAAATAACAAGTATTGAAATATATAATAATATTTGATAGAAGTATGATAACCACACATTGTGTGGGCAGGGAGGCCTTCCCTAAAGAATTATAATTTGAGGGAACAAGCCCTTCTTTGGGCATCATGAGAGTCAAGCATATAAGAGTCTAGAAAGAGTTGTGAAGTACCCAATGGTGTATGTGCCTCCAAACCCCTATATGACGGCACCTGCATATATGGTGCAGATCGTGATAGACTATGCTTGCGAGATATACACCACGATGCCAACAAAACTCATAGATCATATTTTGCAATAGACCACATCAATGATACAAGGCTGAAATCACTCATAGCAAGATCTCACATCCATAGAAGAGTAGAAACAATCAAGATAGCGCATCACATGTGACATGTAGAAAGAAAGAGAACATCACTTTGCTTAACCATAGATTGCTACAATCAAGAATTGCAAGATAGAAGTGTATATTGTAAACAAAGGAGTGCTAGAACAACATCAAGTCTATGCAATCATAGAAGAGAAAGATTACAAGATTCAAGAGCAAGAACATGGGCTTCCAAAGCAACTAGATCAAGGAGACGTAGAGACAAGAGAGCTAGCAAGCTCATAGCATCAACTACCAACGTGAAGATAACAAAAGATTGAGCGCAAGGTGACCAACTACCTCCTTGTCTGATGAGTGATGACTTGCTTCCTTGATGGCTTGTTGATGAGAGTGTCCCTCCATGGTCTTTTATAGTTGAGCTCATGCTTTCCTCCTCTTCCAAACTTGACTTGATTGCCAAAGATATGAGAAGATTTGCTTGCTTTAGCTCTTCCAAAAGCTTCTCCCTGCTTGATCGGGCTGACCACCTAAATCTATAGCACCCCTTGCTCTGAATACCATGCATGGAAGAGCGAGAGATGCATGCCAAAGGAGAAGAATACTGATTTTAGTCGTGATCCCTTGATATATATGCTCCACAAAAAGCCACAAAAGCTTTTCTTCATATATGCCACACTTGCTTTTTGCTTTTTGCCATTGTTGCCATCAACCCATACATAGATTCATGTTTTTTTTGCCTTCCCTCCTCTTTTAGCATGAAAATCATGAATTTATGAGGTGCCTTGTGTAGCAAGCAACCCCCTCATTAATGTTAGTGACCCCCTTTGGCTCCCTTTGACCCTATCCAAGTCAATTATCCACCATGTTCCACCAAAACAACCTTTGCGCCCTCCAAAAAGAACAAGACTACACATCCTTTTGCATAAAAAACTTCAAAATACATGGTATGTCAACCATGTTCATACATCCAATGACCACCAAACCACTCAAAACATATTCCTCCTCATATATTCCGACTTACAAAAAAAGACCATAGTGATCACTAGTCATCTACTAGCTACCAAAATTACCTCACAAAAAAGAGTTTTCGTTGGACAGTGTGGTGAGGCTTTTTACCACATCATAGTGTCCACCATCAAGTTTAGCATTACAAAAGCATGCACACTTGAAATAAGGTCTTTGATAAAATACAGCTTCAAACGGAAACCATTCACTCTATGTTTCAAAAGCTTCCCTTCCATGTCCTCCAGTTGATAGGATCCATTGGCATATGCACATACTACCCTAAAAGGACCCAACCACTTTGGCTGTAGCTTGGTCTGAAAAGTGGAACCAAGCTTCGAATTATACAAGATCACCAAACTTCCCTCATGAATGTCCTTTTCTACCTTTGCATTGAACCTCCCAGCTCTTTGGTTTGCCTGTTGCATGTAGTAATCCAAAGCCATCTCTCTATTGAATTGTATCACCTCAAGCTGATGAATCCTAGCTTGTACCTGTTCCTCTTGTAGCAATTGACACTTCTCCATACTACGGAGAGCTCCCAACTAAGCTTGAATAGGAACTATGGCTTCCTGACCATAAACTAAATCAAAAGGAGTAAAAGAGATATGGACCTTGAATGAAATACGATAAGCCGACTAACATTTACCCAACTTCTCATCCCATCTGTCCGGAGTTTCAGCCACATATTTGGTCAACATTCGTATCACTTGGCCATTAGCATTCTCTACCAAACCATTGCACTGAGGATAGTTTGGCGAGGAATGTCTATGCTGCATGCCCAATCTACCTTGAAGATCCTTGGTCAACTCCTTTCGAAAGTCCTCTGTCAGTCAAGATGACCAATGGTACACCAAACTTGGTACAAATATGCCCATAGATGAAATCAATTGTCTCCTTTGTATTCATCCCCTTTATAGCTCTTACTTCAACCCACTTGGTAAGATAGTCTATAGCAACCAAAATATACTTCCTCTCTTAGAATGTGGCAAAGATCCCAACTGCATCAATCCCCCACTGCTCAAAAGCACCATAGCTTATTATAGGCTTGTATGGCGCAAAAGTCAACCTCCTATCACCATGCTTCTAGCAAAGATGACATGTACGATACCAATAGAAAGCATACCTAATCATAGTAGGCCAATGAAAACCAGTCTTCAATACCTGCAAAATCAATTGTTGTCTCCCTAGAATGGACACTCTCATCATGACAGTGTTGAAGAATCAAACCAATCTCCTCTTTGTACGGCACTCTCTCAGCACTCCATTACCATGAACCATGAGATCATCTCCTATCTTCACATATCACCTTGCTTTGTGAACCAAAGCATGCCTTTTCTCTTTCGGAACAGATATGGACATATACCTGTTTCCAAAAACTCCTCCACATCTGCTAATGCCTCTCGTCCATCATACTTGGCTTGAGATACTACATAGCCGCTACGTCTTTCTGCATCTCTGCCATGGCCCATGCATCCGCTTCCTTCTCCTCACGACTCACACGCTTGAATTGAATAACCTTTCACTAGCAATCGTTGAACTCCAACCTCCAAGCACATTTGCAGTTTTGTGAACAAAGCTTGATAATCCGCTTCATTGTTAGTACGAGCCTTTGACAAAACAAATGACTTACCATACACCTCCGTTCCATCTGGATCATAGAGTGCTACTCCACCACTTGCTTTTTGTAGAACCCGCCTGAATGCTCCATCAAAGTAGAGAACATAAGCTCTCTCGTTGTCATGTTGTAGACAATCCTCCTTCCATGTGTTGCATCTTGGATAGTCAAGAGGCTAGACTCCCAATCTTGTTACGTACGAATTGCCATCAACCAAGGCCTTCCCAAGATGATAAATAACATAGAAATCTACCAAGCAAGCGATCCCCAAAATCATAAAATGAACATTCTTGATAATTCCAGCACACCTCACCTTCCTATGATTCACCAATCTCATGTTCACAGAACTAGGATGAGAGATCCGAATCCCCAACTTCTCCATGGTATTCTCGATCATCACACATACTTGAGCTCCGCCATCGATGTAGGCTAGAACCACCGTCTTCTTTTCCACCACTGCATCTAGAACTGGAACTAGATCCCAATCTTGCGAAGCACGAACTACCATGGTATCCTTGTTGTCCCTCTCCTTCCTCCCAACAATCGATGTGTTGACGCTCCTCATCCACTGTCTCCTCGGCTTAGGTGACAAAGTCAACATCTGACCATAGGTGATATTTGCTCTTTGGTGTTGTAAATCCTTCACTAAATCATACACTTCAATTCCCTGACCCAAAAGCCCATCTTCTGTTTGATCTTTTGGCTTCTCCTTCGAGGTTCTAGCACTGCATGCTCATACGTGGCTGGCTCCTCACACTGCACTTTCTCATGCACTTTAGGATGCAAAACTTCCATAAAGTGAATCAACTTAAAATAGTTACCAGCTCGAACACGAGTAGTCCACTCCTATTGATGCCACAAATCCTCAAATCTCCCAAGAAAGATCTGAAAGTCTTCCTCCAAATTCTACTTCAAAGCCTTTAACTTGGCTTCAATATCAATAGTCGTTATCTCGGGAGCAAAACACAACCATGAAGCTTGCTTGAGTTGGTCCCAATCACCCTTCACCGCCTCTTCCAATGACTCGAACCAAACAAGGTCCTCTCCCTACAAAACCATTGGGATATCCATTAACTTTGCTCGATCATTATGTTGGCCGATGGTGAACATGAACCACTTGAAATCGGCAAGCCACTCTGCCGGATCACAATCTCTACGATACAATGGACGATCCATTGCTGCCATACCCACAAGCACTCAAAGCAGTCTTGTCAGAACACCAAAAGCTTCTTCGCTATCCAAACTATCTCAATTGCACCAACGGTCCGAGCGAAGCCACCATTGTGAGATGTATGTTTTCACCACAACCCAGGAAATAGAAGCCACCACTATGCCCTCAACATAAGCAACACCATAAAGCTCAAGACACAAATAGAACCACTCCTCAATTGAAGTTTAAGAGAAGCATAGACTATCGATCGGAATCAAAACATCACAATCCTTGGACCAAGGGCATATAAGACATCCAAGAGAAAGAGATGTAATTGATTTACAAGAACGTGATAGACTATGCTTGCGAGGTATACACCACCACGATGCCAACAAAACTCATAGATTATATTTTGCAATAGACCACATCAATGATACAAGGCTGAAATCACTCATAGAAAGATCTCACATCCATAGAAGAGTAGAAACAATCAAGAAAGCGCATCACATGTGACATGTAGAAAGAAAGAGAACTTTGCTTAACCATAGATTGCTACAATCAAGAATTGCAAGATAGAAGTGTATATTGCACAGAAAGGAGTGCTAGAACAACATCAAGTCTATGCAATCATAGAAGAGAGAGATTTCAAGATTCAAGAGCAAGAACATGGGCTTCCGAAGCAACTAGATCAAGGAGACGTAGATACAAGAGAGCTAGCAAGCTCATAGCATCAACTACCAATGTGAAGATAACAAAAGATCTATTGAGCACAAGGTGACCAACTACCTCCTTGTCTGATTAGTGATGACTTGCTTCCTTGATGGCTTGCTGATGAGAGTGTCCCTCCATGGTCTTTTATAGTTGAGCTCATGCTTTCCTCCTCTTCCAAACTTGCCTTAATTGCCAAAGATATGAGAAGATTTGCTTGCTTTAGCCCTTCCAAAAGCTTCTCCTTGCTTGATTGGGCTGGCCACCTAAATGTATAGCACCCCCTGCTCTAAATACCATGCATGGAAGAGAGAGATATGCGTGCCGAAGGAGAAGAATACTAAATTTGGTCGTGATCCATTGATATATATGCTCCACTAAAAGCCACAAAAGCTTTTCTCCATATATGCCACACTTGCTTTTTGCTTTTTGCCATTGTTGCCGTCAACCCATACATAGATTCGTGTTTTTTTTGCCTTCCCTCCTCTTTCAGCATGAAAATCACGAATTTATGAGGTGCCTTGTGTAGCAAGCAACCCCCTCATTAATGTTAGTGACCCCCTTTGGCTCCCCTTGACCCTATCCAAGTCAATCATCCACCATGTTCCACCAAAACAACCTTTGCGCCCCTCCAAAAGAACAAGACTATACATCCTTTTGCATAAAAAACTTCAAAATACATGGTATGTCAACCATGTTCATACATCCAATGACCACCAAACCACTCAAAACATATTCCTCCTCATATATTCCGACTTACAAAAAAAGACCATAGTGATCTACAAAAAAGTGTTTTAGTTTCACAGTGTGGTGAGGCTTTTTACCACATCAATGTATTCTCCCTTGTATGTTTTAGAGCCACCAAAATGCTTTCAGAAAAACTAAATAACATCGGACTAGATCTCTAGTGATCTTTATGAAAATTATGGCATTTATGGCTATGACTATAGTGCCCCGAGATCTCCACATGCTGCACATTGCACATAATGCAATTAAGGATGTATATTCTTCATATTCCTTTCTTATATGTTCTTGAAAAGAAAAGTCAATTGTGACTTACAGGTGTTTATGAAAAAAACAAAGAAAGATTATGAGTCAAAAAATCACAACAAGGAGTATTGGAGCTATGTAGAGCATCTCTTGAAAGAAACTAGCAATGCATGACCAGCCTTCCGTGTAATATGTACACATTTTGAATTTTTCCAACAATACAAAAAGAGTAGTTCTATTTTGGAAAAAACTTATCATCAAGGAATGATACTTACTTTGTCAACACAATGGCCTTTTTAGGTATGAATTGGCGTGACTTCATCGGTTAAGTGTGAGAAACATGCTCATCCACCCCCATACATCAACCACCACATTAGATTGTGTCGATGCCACGATGGCGACCTTGGTAGGGTAACCTATATGTCAAAATATTTTTGTACACGTCTTGTTACATCATGTTTTGGTTGGTCTTCTTGAAGGTTTTGAATTATCTTGCAAACAGCTTATCTAGGTGCTATTTGTGATGTGTATTGGTTGCTTCAATGGGTACATTAGTAAGAGGTAAGGCTTATGCATGTGTATGGAAATTACAATGTCTCGATCCAGATCTTTAGGTTGTCATATATGTGCCATGTTCAAACAGGAATAGGTATGGAAATAATGCTCTCTCTATTGATAGGTCACCACAAGGGCAGTTCAGCGATGGAATAGAATTTTGGGGGTGGATCGTCTTCCATTTTGGAGCCTCTCAAGATTACCAAAGCCATCTCATGCCTCTCTTTTTTGGTACTGCATCTGTGTGGCTGCGGGTACCATGTTCTTTGAGGCAGAGTAAAAATTCTTTGTTTCTATGATAGCCATAAATTTGAAGGGATATCAGTGGAGTGCCATGAAATCTGGATGCTGCAGCCTCAATTGGGTGTACATATCCCATGATTTCAGTGTTGTCACTGAACCGCTGAGTTGTGCATGATTTTGAATGTGAGCAAACCTTCCATGGTTTTGGATATCTCACTAACATGTCTCGCTCAGATCCCAACATATCAGTGGGTCATCTAGAAGGAAGTTTTCATGGAATACATTGTTTGTGATGGCTTATGCTGTCGTCTTCACATTTACTATTATTCTATACTGCTCAATAGTAGATGTGTGTGAGATGAATGCACTTGTAAGACTTGCCTTAGGTAATCTGGCTCATTAGCTAACCGCATAATTTTGTCATAAGTTGTCATTGCAACAGGTCATGTAGGAGAACCATTGTCTATCTCCATGTGTGTTCAAGTACCAGACATAAAGATGATTCCTAGGGATATACCGGTGGAGGGATGTTCATCCCATGCATTTTCTACTTGTTGTATGGCAGTTGATTCTACCATAGTGAGCAATGCATCTTCGTGTTTATTTTCTAGGATGATCGTTGTATGGGTGTTGCTGTTGCTACAGTGACTGCAGTAGCACATTTGACAAAGCATGGAGTCGCAATTTTTTATCCATGCTTCATATAGTTTATCGATGGTGATTCATGAATTGTTTTTTGAGGCAATGTTGTACAATAATCAATTCAAAACAAATTCGTACAAGAGGTGGGAGGGTAAGTACTCTATCCCTAACCTCAACAATGTGACTAAACAACTATGGAGGCTGATAATGCCACAACAACACAAATATAGTAAAATAGAAAAATAAAGAACGATCCCTGGTCCTCGTAAAAATAACAAATCTCTCACGAGCTGCAACTAAAGTCCCTGTACACATGTTCCAATATCCCCAAATGGTAGTAATCAACTCATACCAAACTGAGGCCAATATACCTGCAGTAGTGAATGCATGGCCTTCAATGACATGAATACATTTCCTAAGAGTCATTACAGATCACCTCCCAAGATGATCCGGGAAGAGAGTCCTGAGCTGGAATAGGAATTAAGAACAAATCTTGAGGCTCCATGATTCTATCATCAGTAGGGCCTCTCCTATGCATATGAGATATATAAAAGGTATGATCACCAGCCTCTGACTTGCATATAGCAAAGGTACCAGACCCTCTACCCAAAAGAGCTGCTCCGCACATCAGGGTAAAGGGCTCGAAAGTAAGTACTATATAAAGTAACCTGAAAACATGTGTCCAAATCACCTTAGCAATATGGCAGCTCCTCAAACGATGATTGCTAGATTCCTCTGCAAGCTGGCATCTCATATAGAGTGAAGGTATACCCATTTGATGTAGCGAAGATCTTACAGGGGTGAGTCAGAGAAAGTATGAAACTTTCCTCACTCTAGTAATTCCCCAAAATGAGATAAGAACGTTGACAAATGATGCTCTAGTATTCCCTATGACTGCCAATGTTGAACTGCTACTAAGGGTACATGATGAGTAAGTCTTTGTTGCATCTTGTACCCAATCATGGTAGTACATTGAAAGAAATAAATAGGAGGATCAACAATATCAAGAGCAAGCCAAGACCCCTCGCTCAGATCCTAGTCCAACTCCGCGAGAGGTCTACCTTGAAAAATCCAAATCCTCTACCTGGGCTCAATTGCAACTGCAATATGACATGGATCGTGAGACCATACAGTCCCCAAGCATCCATCTATCATGTGATCCTCTGGCCTCTCAGGGGGTAGCTGTTCTGGTAGTGCCTCTGAGAAACAATCTTTGAATTTATTTATAAATTGAAAATTGCTTTCATTCTGTACATTAAAATCAGCAGACATATCTGGGATAGTGTCCCTGACAAAAACCATGTACGCAAGAATTGCAGATTTTATTTCTTTGCTAAAAGATTTATCTGATACAACGGGAATAGTTTCCCCTCTGCTTTTAGCAATGATTTTCTGCATCCTACCCCTATGTACAAACTGAAACACCCTGTCTGGGAAGCTTAACTGTACACTGTGGCGGTGAAACCACGGAATTCCCAGCACAACATCATGGTGCTTCAGGGGTGAAACAAAGAAATCCTCATAGTCTGTATAGTTTTGTACATGAAGCCGTAGTTTCCCAATAAGCGGGGTGACTGGCACTGGGTCCCCATGAAACATCTGATCGGCATCTAGGGCCCTGCCCAATTCTTCCACCTTGATCCCTAAACGAATGGCCAAGTCTTCTGAGATAAAATTGTCGGAAGCCCCTTGGTCAAAGAAGATCAGTGTTGGCTGGTCACGGATCTTTCCCCAAGCCAGACACATCTCCCGTTCCTCTGGATCCTGGCTGCATCCCAAAACATCAGGGATCCCTGCAGCTCGCGGTCTAGGTGGCTGTTGTGGCTTCTCTGGCTCTTTCCCCTTCGATGTCGAAGGCCTGTCTGGGCATCTGGCAGCCACATGTCCTGGTTCCCCGCACCGGAAACACTTGCCCTCTTTCCTGAAGATATCTATCTGTTCAGGACTGAATTTGGATTTAAACTTTAATCCTCTGGGCTGTAACGGTTTTCCCCTCGGCTTCTGAGGTTGAAACCCTTTCTTGCCCCCTTTAGGGAATTCTCTCCGTTCAGGAAATTCCCTCCTTTCTTGCCTGTAGGGTTCAGGCTTCCTTCTTGTCGGCATACCTGCTTGCAGTGACATCAAAGTGGAGGGGTCTTGCATATACATTAGACTGGCCACTGTAGCAGCATGTATCAGATTTTGAATACCCTTTATTCGTTGGGTATTCACTTGGGTCTGAATTTTCGGGGTCAGACCGGCCTTGTACTTCTCCATCCGAGTCTTGCAGGATATTTTCCGGAATGGCAAGACCTGCAGGTAGTAGTCCCAAAACCTCTGGTTGTAGTCATCCACGGACTCCCCTGCTTCCATGTGCAGACTGTCCCAAGCATTCATTACGTGGCTTTTGAACTCCTTGGGCAGGAACTCCTTGAAGAAGGCCTTTTTAAACCCCTTCCAGTGCTTTGGTGCAGTACCATCCTGCGTCAGGGCTTCCCACCAAGCACTTGCTATCCCAATAAGATGCAGGCTAACCATTCTCAGCTTGGATGATTCCAGGAAGTTTTCACTTCCGAATGCTGCATCAAATTGTCTAACAAATTGAACGGCTTTCTCCGCTTGCCCATATCTACCATTGAAGGTGATAAACCTGACGGATTTTCCACCCTCCTTGAATTCTCTGGGCTTGTCAGATTTTTTCTTTTTACTTGTCTTCTCTCTTCTCGATGGCTCCTGAGAGTTATCAGAAGAAGAAGATTCTGAGCTGGATGTAGAGGATGAAGAGGTAGTGGATGGTTCCTGTTGTTGCCTCCTCCTCTTGGTCCGAGCACGGGACCTTCTTTTCCTTTTTCTGCTGGATTCAGGCTATGCTTCCACTTGCACAGGTGGCCTGGGCACATCATAGGCTGTACTAGAAGCCTCTCCTTGGACAAACAGGTGTTGTAACCTCGGATCCCTCTTGAAGGTTTCCATCTGTTGCATCATTTCTTTAACTGTTTGTTCCAGTTCCATTGGCATCTGCAGGTCCACCTCTGGTGCAGCAGGAGCACCTTGACTAGGCATCTGTTTACCCTTGTCTTTTCCAGCCATTCTTTAACTGTAATTGTACTTTTTGACTGTACTTCTGAAGGACTGTTCCTTTTTGTGTAGACTCACAAAACTGTCTCTTTCTTCCCCCTTTTTGATAAACTGTATTTTCTCTGTTTATCCGCTAGGTACAGGCATGTACAAACTGTAACACAAGGATAATACTCCTTCAGTAGTAATGCAATTACTGTTTCCTTTTGACTGATTTTACAGTACTATTTTTGTTGCTTCTTTGTGCAGGCAATACACCGTACCAGCAGGTACATTCAGGTAAGGACTAAGTTGACCAAAGATAGCTTCCTGACAGTGATTCCTGACTTTTATATTTTTTTTATAATCACCCTTTCAAAAGGTAGCTTTTCTCCTTGTTCTCTTTTTTTTTTGTACTCAAAGTATATTGTATAGCTCAAGCAGGCAATGGTGCGAATAAGCAACTCGATCACCAGGGGTTTTTCTCTCAGTCAATAATCAGCAGATTTATATGGATCACCCGGCTGACTTCTGAACCAGGTCGTTGGATAGAGGTATCGCGATTTTCTTCTTTCTTTTGGCTTGGAGCGCTGAGCCTATTCGTGGTTACCATTATTCTGCCTTAGACATGTCTGCTCCTGATCAGCAGGTCGCTTTCAACAAGCGGTAGTTGCCTGTTGGAGTAATCAACACGTGATTTAGAAGTTCTTCAAATCATGTGGGGTCGTATCTCGACTGTGATCAGGATTCTTCACCAAATTCTTATCGGCCAGTCTAGCTGTTTCCCACCTGACGGCAGTTAATTACTGCCTTGCGTGACTCGTGTGGCATTCCATTTCTATTCGTGTCTTGGTCCGAGTCGGCTGCCTTTTCCTGATTCAGGATTTTCGGCGGGTGACGTGATTCTACGCCTCACGCTGTTGATTTTCCCCTTTTTCAAAGGTTAACTGATTGGAACTATCTGCACGTAATTGATACCGCGAACGTTGAATTTTACTCCATATTAAACTTCCGCCTGATTTCGACAGTCATTTCCGGTCAAATTCGCGACTAGTCACTTTGCGACTGGTGGATCTGACCTTTCCCCCAAACGTCTGTCCTCCCGGCCGGCGATTCGATTGATACGACTGTTTCTAGAATGTATTTGGGGCTTTCTTCCTTCCACAATTTCGACAGTCGCAATTTCAGTTTCAAGAATGTTTCGTTTCACAGATATCTGTCGATCGTATTCCACCGTTGTTATTGGTATTTGAGTCTATCACCTCCGTTTGCTCATTCGCGACCATTATCTTCTTCAGGTCATCGCTGTATCGCGATTTTCCATTTTTGCCGGAAGGAATTTTCGCTGCCTTTATCTTGAACAGATTATAATTTGTCTTCAAACTTTTGTTACATCGCCTGAGAGAATCTGAGCACGATTCTTTTCAAGCAACAGTTTCTGTATTCACAGGCTTAGGCAGTCGACTTCTAGGCAATTCTCAGGCGTCTATCAGGGCACTTCCAACAGTAATCATTGACTGTTCATAGTTTTAACAGTTTCAGGCATCACTGTCTCTGTATTTACAGATTCGTGGATGTATTCCTGGGCAACTCTTCCATCACACTTTGCTGTTCACTGTAATTCTCACTGTGTGTGCATCTGCCCTTAGCATTTCATGCTTGCCCTTCTTGCTCACAGCATTTGCAGGCTTCACTGAGCAGGTACTTTTACAATTGATCTATCCATCTTTCAGAAGGGATGCAGACCTCGCTCTGATACCACTGTAAGACGAGGGACGGGGCTTTCCCATGTATTACCTGCTTTCTAATCTACCACCATCATTGCCCCAATTATATCTGCACCTGAGAAATCTCTGCAACATCGTTGTGAGCACAAGCATCCATAACTGCAAGCTATAGAAACAGTCTGCTGAATTGATAGTACCGTTGAAATGTAGATTTTTCTCTCCCTCTCTCAACACCCGACTGAGGCCCAGAGCAGCGCGCTGGCTGGACCCCCCGAAGGTTTTTATTCCACTTCAAAGTTCAGTTCAGATACAAGGCTGCCTGTGGGAGAGTAGGATCATCCATAATGCACAGGGAGAGTTCTCTATGTGAGGGTAAGTCACAATAGACTTTACATTTAGAATGATATTACATGGCAATTCTCTATTGCTCAACTTTAGTCAAAGTCTATCTTCAAAGGCTAGGCTTTTAAAATTAAAGCCGTTCCTAACTAGTCTCGGCCCTAGGGGTGCGCTGCCCCTAGCTAGGCGCCGTCGCCTGGCACCTAAATGTCGTCGGCAGCTTCCATGTACAAGAGGGTAATCCAACCCTTCCTGGTACCTGCACATTTAAGCTAGCACCAATCATGGCACCCGTTAAACGTTCGCCATTCGTTTGCATGCAAATAAAACAATTCTTTTCCTTGACTAATCCTAGTCACGTGTGGGCGTCCCCACTGACCACATGTGTGTACACACAACATAAAACATATACTGTCAATCCAACCCTCATTGATCTGAATCCTCATGATCAATGTCCTTTGACCGAAGTCAACGCCGGATTCCTGGTTGACCGAAGTACAACCCTTGGGCCGGTTCCCATATTCTTCCGCGTTTCAGGCATGACCAATGTCAATCCTGTGGGCCGGTAGTCCCATGTTCTTCCGGTTCTTTGGACTTAGTCCACAGGGATTCCGGTTCCCCTTGACTCGGAATCCTCCAAGTCCTGCTTGACTAGGCCAATACTTTGACCTTGTCCATATATTTCTCTTCTAGTTGATTAATTAAATCCTTAATTAAACAACCCACTGGGCTCTCGGATTCCCAAGTCAAATCCTTGACTGGAATCAGCCCACTTTTACCATACATTTCATGCATTGACTGAAGTCAAACTTGGTCAAACTTTATTAATCAATAAATTGATTACAAGTTGGTGACAGCTTTCTTAGGTACAAGTAGCGGGATCATAGGATTGTGTTAACAACAAGATGGAAGAAAGGA
Organism: Cibotium barometz; assembly: GCF_041138505.1. Classification (NCBI taxonomy): domain Eukaryota; kingdom Viridiplantae; phylum Streptophyta; class Polypodiopsida; order Cyatheales; family Cibotiaceae; genus Cibotium; species Cibotium barometz. The sequence continues at coordinate 46,437,756 of NC_141093.1, read as the reverse complement.
ATATTGGCGAGGGAGTAGAATCTTCACGAACAGTCGATTTGCTTGCCACAATCTTGCTTGATTTTGACATATCCACGATCATTCAAACCGCACTCTCCTAGTAAGGCAAGTTCGCAGCATTCCCAACATTGTAACCAGCACCGACGCAATAGATCTTCACCTTGGCTAGGTGTGGCAAAGTTGCCTTGATACCAACTGAAGTAGCGGGAAGAGGGAATGCTATGATGGATGGAGAAGAACAACGATGAGAAATGGAAGGAGAGCTGCAAGAATCGAGTGCATTGGATAGAGAAAAGCATCCATGTACGTAACTCATGGGCTGCATCGATGACGTCATAGATGATGTCAGGTCTGAGACTCCTATCAACTCCCAAAGGTCACTTGACTCTTCAAGGATTGTAAAGACCAATATCTCACGTCACATTCAAAGACAGGCATGGAAATTCTCACAATAAGTGGTTTCTTTTTGTTTCTTTCTTTCTTTCAGCTCAAGCTGTTCTATTTATGTATATTTTTCCATGACTAACTCACTCAATGGACATATTGTAACAGTTTTGGTTTTGTAGACTTTTTGGCCTTTTCCAAATGTTAATAGAACTCCCTCATACTACATGGTCCCCTCGTCTACTCCCTATTGGTCCAACCCCTTGTAACAATTGGTACGACAATGTGTAAAGCCATGCACAGCACACTCTAACTTGTAACCAGTGTTCGAAAAAAACTATTTTCCTAAAAAGTAAAAAACCTTCATCTAAAAATTGTGAAATTATTTATAAAGAAAATTTTCAAATTTTGAAGGTTTTTGTTCTACAACCCCTCAAAATCCGCAGGTTTTTATACCCTTAAGTTTCAAATTTGAAGGTAGTTTTAAAAATCTGCAAGTGCAAATTACACTATACCCGGGTTTTTTTCGAACACTGCTTGTAACCAAGCTGAATACTTGGGTTGATATGGGATTACCACCGCCTAGTTCGTGTAGTAGAAAACAGGCTTTCATTCGGCAAAACGAGGAGGCGCTACTAAACATTCTATTTAGTAGAAACTTCAAGGACTTCTAGTAGTTCCTAGAGCAGCGCTCACCCAATCCTCTTTCTTTCCTTCTTTCTTTCTCACGGACACACCACTCTGGTACTCTTATGCACACACTCTCTATGATATCCCACATCAGCCTTCACTCAACCTTTCCACCATTCCCTGCCTTACATCCTGTACACTCTGCACACACAAGGGAGATGGTTACCTGCACATCTCTCAAGCTTCATAATGGCCATGCTAAGATCATGAGGGGTTATGCATTGAGTTCTTTGCATATGACATTAAATTCATGGCCTTGATTTTAGCAAAGCTATTCAATGCAGCTATCTGCAAAGGCTTCCCTTGTACCTGGATTCTTAACATTATCACTCTCATCCACAAAGCAAGAGACCTATAGACCCAAGTAACTCCAAGACCACCATGACTGGGAATGTTATGTCCAAGATCTATGCATGAGTGCTTGATGGCGAGGTGAGTGCTTGTGTAGAGGCACGAGACTCAGAGCAGATGGACATACTCACTCTTAGAGGCATCATGGAGAATGCGAGGCATTGGAGACAGAGGGTATACTGTTGCTATGTGAATGTCTGCAAAGCATTTCATATCGTCTTGTGGGCTCACCTCATTAGATGGCTATAGGAGTTGAGTATGGACAGGAGGTCATTTGGGCAGTCGTGGCTCTTTATGAGTGGGTTACAGGTCGAGTCCGCATTGGCATTAGATAGACATATCAGATCAGGAGTACTACAGGGGTCAAGCATGGTTGTTTGTTATCACCAACTTTGTTTGGCTTCTACATTGAGGAGCTAGAGACTGCCATCACAACACTAGAAGGTATAGGTTGCTCCCTTGCAGAGGCCACCATCTAGATTCTCCTATATGCAAATGATGATGTGCTACTCTTGTCTTCTGCAGCAGGTCTCCAGCGACATTTGGATGCACTCTAGGCCTTCTGTGATAACCCATGATTTGAAGGTCAACCTTGGGAAAACCAAAGTTATGATCTTCAATACTTTGTGGTCTGCTATGCATCGAGAGCAATTTATTTTTGGTAGTGCCCCATTGGAGATTATGGGATCTTAGACTTACTTAGGTTCTCTTTCCAAGCCCGATATTCACTATGCGGCCAATTATGAAGGCCCATATAGGCAGGGTATCTGCGGCACTTGCGGGACTGGAGAGAGTGCTTTCAATCTCATTTTCAGGATCCACAGACCAAGTCTCTCCTTTTCGACTCTTTGGTTCGTCCAACAAGTATGTGTGGCAGTTCATGTTTGGGGCTCGACCTTTCAAATACTGATTGGATGAGAGTAGAGAGGCTCCAGGTCATTATGCTTGCATGTATGATCGGCAACAAGCCCTCTGTTCCTCACCAAATAGTACTTGCTGAGTTTAGGGCATCGTCACTACAATTCGATGTGCTTTTCCAAGTTATTACCTATCTACACAGGGTTCGAGAGTTTGGCTCTTCATTCGCCGGTCGACTTCGTCTACCATGGTTGGCTCTAGCCTCCTCTATGGCTCTGTCCGCTAAGGGAGACTAGAGATGTTGGTATAGCAAAATCTGCAGCTGGTTCTTACGTATGGGCCTAAACATTGATCGGCCACCCCCCTTCCAATACAGCCTTGACTTCGTCTACCATGGTTGGCTCTAGCCTCCTCTATGGCTCTCTACTAAGGGAGACTAGAGATGTTGGTATAGTTGCATTTGCAGCTGGCTCTTACGTAGGGGCCCAGACATTGATCAGCTACCGCCCTTCTAGTACAACCTCGACGCCCTAGATACCTATATTAGTCCTACTAATCATGAGGTCAATGAGATTATATGGGAGGACCTACTGCAGCTGTATACTTTTAGGACTTGCTTGCTTCATCCAAGCTCCCAGTTAAGCTTGATTTCTACCGTACTCATTGCCTTCAGGCCTCGCCCGAGGGTTTTATTGTGCCCCTAGGGTATACACATCTACCGCACTCGCTTTGGATATCACTTAGTTAGTTTGGTTTTGTCTTGGGCTCAGTCTGGGGTGTTAGAGACAACAAGGGGGTTTTACAATTATACATGCCATGAATAACAAAAACCCCACTTCTACCTCAACATTGAATATAAGGAAACTGTCTTTTGCTGCCATTGCAGGCTTCACTCCAACCCCCCTCCTTAGGATTTAACTTATCATCGACAATGCAGCAAACTGAATGGATTAGACTTGCAGGAACAAGTCTATTACCAACAACAAAAACTGCGAGAGACCAAGGCTCGTCTTGCCTCTTTGGAGATTAAAGTTCAAGATAAATCAGTAAGAAACAAAATTCTCAAGCAAACCAACAAGTTAAGAGATACGAAGATATGGATTTTAGAAGTACTCACCCTAACTTAACTCAAGATGAAAGCTACAAAACTAGTAAAAGTGAAAGAAGCTTGTAAGGAAGGACAATGGGCTGTCTACAAAGAGAGCACTCCTTAGAGATTTCAAATCCAAACCCAAAGACTCTCAGTCTTAAACTTATGTAATGAAGGCCATTTTATCATAGTTTTCTTTAGTCTCCTAGACCTTTCATGGTCTCCTGAAGACTCTAATAAACGTTCTTTCTTTCTAACACCCAGCACCCGCGCGTCTCATCTCATCGCATCCACATCCTCACGCATTTCACGTGCACCTCCCGTTCAACTTTTCGCTGCTGACAAGTAGGCGCCCAACATCCCAGAGGCTTTTGCTGCCCATGCTAGAGATGCCGAAGGTCGTGTGCACATAACACTTTGCTTACAGCACAAAAAATTGTTTCATGGCAGTAACACACACAAGGCAGCATGAAAAAGGACGATCCTTGTGAGTCGTGGAGCAAGTAGACAGCACCACACATAGGAGACGACAAAGTAATCTGTGTAGCAAAGTGTACACGCAGGAGCATGTGCAAAAAGACGAGGGAAATGCTGATGGGAGACCCCCCTGAAAGCAATGATTATCAAGAAGAATCTGACGACTCCTTTTACCAAGACCAGGACATACTCTATGAAAACACACAAAAAGATCAACATGTTGATGGAGTTAGTCCAGAATCTACAAAGTACAGAACCTGCAACTCAAGAAGACAATCATACATTTGCAAGACAAAGTTAGCTAGCAGCCTGCAAGAAGGTGTCCACCAGCTATAGAAACTAGAAACAAAATTGCAGGAAACCACAAAGGCAATATGTAGAACAAAGGAAGTTTCCCAGACATGGGTGGAGATTACCTAAAAAAATCTGCATGCAGATATGCTTACTGCTCCTGGTGTTCCAGCCAAAACACCACACGTGAATCCAACACAACAGGAAGATTCTAGAGAGCAACAAGAACGAGAAAACTGGGCTCAGAACATTGTCATTTGGGGGCTGCCTGAAAAAACACAGGAAACTCCTCTCTTACTTGCAAAAGTGAGTTTTTTTGTTGAGCCCTTTGCCATGCCGGATGTCACAGTGTTTGGAGCACACAGGGCTGGAAGCAAAAAGAAGGTGTGGGGAATAAGAGAGCTGTTGTATGCACTTTGTTAGATGCAAAATGAAGTGTTATACTGGATAGCGGCAGAGTATATCTCAAAGCTACCCCTTTTTATGTCAGTGAAGACCGCATGCCTAAACAATAAGAGGCAACACAGAAAGCAATATGAGAATGTTGGAAACACCAAGCATAGACACAACACAGAAAGGATACATATATCAATGCATAGGAATATGCGACCCATGGGACATGCACACCTTTGAAGGTTATGTTTTGGCATTGTAGAGGTTTCTCTGGGAATAAGGGTATCAATCTGAATGCCTTAATACATGATGCACATATTGTTTTTTTGGCAGAGAAATGGGAGAGTGAGGTTTGTCATATCCCAGACATTCCAGGATATGTGGTGCACATCATCCATCATAAAGATGTAGGGAAACGTGGACAAGGAGGAGTGGCATGCATCTTCCAAGATCATTTAGCAGTCATAGTCAGCCTTCATAAGACAGATATGCATAAAAGATTCCTATGGATAAGATTAAGTAGGATGCTTTTCCTATTTACATTGCAGGTTGTTGTATACCACATCATGAATCACTCCTCAGAAATGGAATTGATCCAAATGATGTTTTTGGGGAATTATGCCTTGATATTGCAGCTTTATGAGAGGATGGAAAAGTCATTGTTTTGGGGTATCTAAATGCACAATTTGGTAACATGCAATTCCAGCCCACAGTACATGATGAGATGGACAAAGGTGAGGCACTTAAGATAGATCCATTGTGGTATAGATTTTCAGCAGATGATGTGATAAATTCTCATGGCAAGGCGCTAAGATGTATGGTGAATGGTATGGATATGCCTATACTCAATGGGATGGATATGCCTATACTCAATGGGATGCGCCTTTTTATGGGCATATAGGCAATGACATGTTACTCTTCGAGTCGTGAATGCAATGTACTCGAGTATGCTCTGGCACACATAGATGCTATACCATTAGTGAAGAGTTTCAAGATTAGTAAAACTCCTTAAGTCGGACCATCTTCAATTTTGGGTCACCCTAGATGTGAGCGGCCCTGCAAAGGTAAAAGAAAACACAACATGCAGCTTTAGTTTCCATATTGACCCAGGCAAAAAGAAGGCATACGCAGCCAGCCTTGACATGTGTTTAGAAGGGGCACCATCCATTACTTGGGCAGCACTAAAAGATGCTATTATGGATGTTGCCACGGAGACATTTGGGCAGTTATCTCATGGGAAAAAACACTTCAAAGGGCTGCCATGCAAGAAATGGTTTGATGAAGAATGCAAAAATCTATGCAAAGAGCTCAAAGAGACGGCACATGAGGATTCGTGTCTACAAAAGGAGAAACGATACAATGCCCTCATTTGAAGGAAGAAATGTTATTATATTCTTGCTAAAGAACAAATTGGTGTACTTGCATTTATCAAAAATCCAAGAAAGGGTTGGATACAGGTGAAGGGCGAAAGAAAATATGTTGTGAGCAGTATATCGGAACAAGAAATGATAGCCTATGTTACTGAACTTTACAATCACAAAGATGAGAAGGAAATGATTTGTGATGTTGCAATGACTGAATTTGACAACCCTTCAGCATAAATGATAATGAGGTTGGGATGAAAAAAATGGCCAATAGAAAAGCATATGGTAGTATGCATATATGTGCAAAACTCCTCAAATGGACAGGAGAAGCAAAGGCATTGATGTCACACATCTTGGAATAAGCTTTCATGCATGGTCTCCCTATTGAGTGGCTAGAGAATTGGGTCCAACCACTGTTTAAAGGAAAGGACTGCAATTCTTTGACAAATTACCGCACAATCATGGTTAGTTCTACACTTGCAAAACTCTTTAGCTCAGTGTTGGAAACCAAAATAAGTACATGGGCAGAAGAACATCACAAGCATGCCTTAGGACAAGCTGGTTTCAGAAAATAACATTGTACAATAGACCACTTCGTCACATTGCAGATCCTAAGGGATGAAATCCGATTGAAGGGACAAACTCTTTACTGCTCCTTTCTTGATGTCAAAAAAGCTTTTGACACGGTACCTCGAGGTGGTTTATGGGAGAGGATGAATACACTGGGAGTCCCTCCAGAACTTCGTGTAGTGATTTGCAGGATATATGAAAAGGTATTATGCTGCCTCAAGCAGACAAATGGTTTGTCAAGCACATTTCAGAGTAACATGGGAGACCCAAGATTGGGTTGTTTACCATTTTGCTATCGCTTTATGATGATGATTATGTACTTTTAGCTTATGACGCATCGAGCATGGGTAGACTCCTGAGAACTTTCAAGACTTTTGCATTGAAAGTGGGCTGCAAGTAAATGTGGGTAAGACCAAGATAATGACAGTCAGAACACACCCATTGGAAAACCCTCTGTGTCAATTGAGTACTTTCAAATATTTTGGGATTGATATACCGATTGGTCATAAGTGTTGGCAATGTGTGCAAAGGCGTTTTGATACATGATGGGGAAAATACTACCAATTTGAAAATGATTGCAGATGCACTAACACTTGGAATTAGAAGATCCATTGCATGATTTTTGATCCATACATATTGCAGACTATGCTTTATGGTGTGGAAGTATGGGGAGGTAGCATTTCACAATCTACATGGAATGATCTTGAAAAAACGTAAAAAGCCTTTATACATCGCCATTTAGGTGTGAAAGTTACTACGTTATACTCAATGTTGCTTATGGAAATGGGAAGGCAGCCCATTGAGTTCCATGCCTTGATACAAGTGATGCAATACATTGTTCAGGTCCAACAAATGCATGATGGTAGACTACCACACAAGGTATGGGTGGCTAGCATGAAGCTATAGAAGAATTATAAAAGCAAAGTTTTGTGCACAGGATGGTGTGTAGATATTCAGAACTAGTTTAACAGATGGAATGTGGGAGAGTATTTGACTATGCCACCAAAAAGAGTTGATATGCATAATTTCCAGATCTCTCTACTAGACTCACTGCATGCTTGATGGTTGACATGAGAAAAGAGAGTGAAGATTGAGTAGTAGCAAGCTCACATAACCCCCTCTTGTTGGTTTGTGTATACAAAGGAGGATGTCTCTGCTCAACCATATATACGTACACCCATCCCTCTTGTCTATCGCAGAAACCTAGCGTGGTTTCGTACCAGATTGTTGGATGGAGTGGACAATGGAAGCAACGGAGGCGGGAGCAAGGAAGGAAGCGAGTTGGTGAAGGTAGATTGCTGAAGTGATGCAAAATACAAAGACTATACCCTATATGATGAAACCCTAGAGTAGGACGCTAGGTGTCATAAAAGGTACAGGTACTAACTGTACTATAGGTCCTAAATGATAATAACTAAACCTACAAGGCACATACTGTTATGCTCAAGTCGATATGACATGACCTCGAAAACATCGGTGGGCATTTTACCTTAGAGGACTAATATTTGTAATATTTTATGTGCGGAAAAAAAAATGGTCAAAGGAAGTAAATGCCAAGGTCCTAGATGTGGGTGAATTGGCATCGACTAGGTAGTTCCAAGTGCTTGGGCCTAGGTGCACCTGAACTGTGCAAATTGCCAAGGGGCAAATGAATTTTAAATGTGCCCAAGAGAGGGGTAAAATGGTGCACTAAGGTAGAGGCCTAAAATGATGACATATGGCAAGAGAACTATCTAGGGAATTGTGGGCTCTTGGATGAGCATGAAAAAGAAAAGAAAGATAGAGATTACGTACGAGTGGACTTCTCATGCATCCTTGAGGTGGCTGAGTGGAAAATGAGATGCCTTCACCTGTGACTGTGTTTTGACAGTGAATCCAAGAGAGAGAATTGGTTTTTTTGAGCTTTACATTTTGGTATCAGAGCGACGGGAAGAGATCAGGAAAGGAATTGTAACGTTTTGTGGGACGGAACTGAATTGCGCTTGTCTGGGTTGAGTCGCGACAGGCAGCAACAGGAAGTTGAAATGCAGAATCACGACGTGCATATCTCCATTGACTGATGGAAAGGAATCGCGACGCGCATATCTCCATTGCGCCTGTCAAGATAGGATCGGGATACAACGATTTGGAAAGGGGATAAACTGTCGCAGGTTGTAGCGTGGACGGAAACGGTCGTTGGTTATGCGCGGTGCGGGAGTCTGACAATCGTCATCTAGAACTTGTATCGTAGGCGGCTGACAGAAGTGAATTGCGACATACATTAAAATTCAACTGTGGCTGTCAAGAATCAGAAGCGTGAGAAAAGGGGTCGCAGGCAGGAAGAAAATCACGATACAGAGATCTAAAGAACCAAGCGTATCGTCATAAGCTAGTAAGCGATGCACCCGATAACATCCTATCAAAGCCCGCAGCAACGGGGTATACAGTTTTCAAAGAGCCTGAGTTAATTAAATGAAAGGGCATGTGGCCAATCATGAGGTGATTGTGTTGTTTGACTCCGTGTCAACTCACAATGTAATTAACTCGAAACTTATTAAGAGGCTCAAGCTGAAAACTAGTCCGTCTGACTATGCTTATACGGTCAAGATGGCGGATGGAAGTTCAACTGAAGTATGGGACCGCAGGGTTACCCAGTTGGAACTTCGAATTCAGGACTATGTTGAGAAGCTAGACTTTGAGTTGACTAGGCTTGCTCACGCGGATATAGCCCTGGGTATGGCTTGGCATTTTTGGAAAAATCCAGCCATTGATTGGAAAAGGCATATTTACCAGTTCAAGATGAACGGGGTAGAATATGTGTTGCGAGGTGAAAAGGATTTACCTCGAGGACCATTAGTCTCAGCCATGGAAATTCGGAAGACTCTGAAAGAGTTTCTGTGTTTGTGTATAGCATCGGTAGAGTTGATTGATGATGCATCGACTAGCACTGAAGCTACCCAAGATGGGGAATTGGCTGAGTTAGCCAAAGAGATATCTGAGGAGTTCTCGGATTGTCTTAGGGATGAGTTACCTTATGGCTTACCTCCAGAACAGAATGTTCAGCATAAAATTGAGCTTATCCCGGGGGCAGAACCTGTAAATAGACCACCCTATAGATTAAGCTTTACAGAAGAAGCTGAGGTAAGAAGACAACTGGAAGAATACCTCAAGCTGGGGCAGATTCAACCCAGTTTCTCACCTTTTGCTTCGCCGGTGATATTAAAGAGAAAGAAAGATAATACATTCCGTCTCTGTATAGATTTCAGAGGACTGAACAATATAACTGTTAAGCACCGGTATCCGATGGCTCGGATTGATGATTTGCTAGATGCTTTGTATGGAGCCAAAGTGTTTAGTAAGATTGATCTTAAAAGTGGCTACCATCAAATCCGGATAAGAGTCTAAAATGTTCAAAAGACTGCTTTCAGAAGTCGATTTGGACATTATGAGTTTTTAGTAATGCCGTTTGGGCTTACTAATGCTCCAGCTACATTCGTCATGCTCATGAATGATTTACTACGCCCATTTATTGGGAAGTTTGTAGTACATTTTATTGACGATATTCTTGTGTACAGCAAAAGCATTGCTGAGCATCGTGAACATTTAAAAGAAGTGTTCACAGTATTAAGAAAAGCCATTCTATTTGCGAATAAAACGAAACCTGAGTTATGTTTAACAAAGTTGGTATATCTTGGATTCATTATTACCCCTGATTGTGTTGAGATGGATTCGAAGAAAGTTACCACTATTTTGGAATGGCCAGCTCCTTTGAATGTAACCGCATTGCGAGCATTCTTAGGATTTGCACAGTTCTATCGAAGACATATCAAAGGATATTCTGAGATAGTATCGCCTTTGACTGAGTTGACCTCAGACAAAGTACCTTTTATGTGGGGAAAGAATCAGCAAGAAAGTTTTAGTGCTATAAAGAACGCAGTGGTCATAGGACCAGTGCTGAAAATTGTTGATCCCCAGAAACCGTTTTTCCTAGAGACCGATGCAAGTGGCATTGCGGTAGGAGCGGTTCTTCTCCAAGAGGGAAGGCCAGTAGCCTTCGAAAGCAAGAAGCTTTCTCCCTCTCAGCGTAATTGGCCAACTCATGAGAAAGAGTTGTACGCTGTTGTGCATGCTCTAAAGGCATGGAGGCACTATTTATATGGTGCAGAATTTCACGTGGATGTGGACCACGATACTTTAAAGCATTTTTGTAAACAACTTGATTTGAGTGGCCGCCAAGCTAGGTGGGCAGAGCTCATGCAGGAGTTTAATATGAAGATTCGGTACCAAAGAGGAAAGGAGAATAAGGTGGTTGATGCGTTGTCGCGCATAGTCCATAATATGAGTTTCATGGCATTAGAGAGTGCTCTAATGACCGAGATAAAGGAAGCTCAGAAAGGGGACGAGTTTGTCGAGAGCCTTTGGCCTAAGGCTAATGAGATTATTCTCGGGAAAATAGATGACCTGGCATCTAGGAAAGGCCAAGTATATGCAAGATATACCATAGAAGATGGTATGCTAAAGAGAAATGGCAAGGTAGTTGTACCTAATCAGAATAACCTCCGGCAGAGGGTTATTCGTGAGTGCCATGATAGCCCATGTGCAGGACACCCAAGTGTTGAAAAGACATGATCTCGTGAAGCGAGATTTCTTTTGGCCAAGAATGAAAAATCATATTCATGAATATGTGACACGGTGTTTTGCGTGTCAGGTAAGCAAAGCAGAGCGGGTGAAGTCACCTGGCTTTTTGCAGCCCTTGGAGATACCATCAGGCAGATGGGAGAGCATTTCCATGGACTTTATTGTGGATCTGCCTACGACACAAGGTGGTTATGATGCCATACTTGTGGTGGTTGACCGTCTTACCAAGATGGCTCACTTCATTCCAACTAGAGAATCTGTTAGTGCCCCGCAAGTGGCGGATTTGTTTATTTCTCATGTTTTTTGTCTGCATGGATTACCCAGATCCATAGTGTTAGACAGAGATACTCGTTTTACCAGTCATTTTTGGACTGCGGTATTTGATGCACTAAAGACTGAGTTGGGCATGAGTAGTGGGGATCATCCTGAAACGGATGGTCAGACGGAGAGAGTCAACCACACCTTAGAGGATATGCTGAGGTCATATGTGTCATTGAGGCAACATACATGGAACAAGTGGTTGCCATTGTTGGAGTTTGCCTACAATGATAGAAAGCATTCGTCGGGACTGGAATGAGTCCATTCGAGTTAAATTATGGTTATAGACCAGCTAATCCAACTACGGTTGGAGTATCCCAAAAAGTGCCTAGTGCCGCAGACTATGTAGTCCAGATGCGGAAGATGCTAGCACTTGCGAAAGATAACATCCGACAAGCTATGGATAGAGCAAAATCTTATGCGGATGCAAATAGATCTTTCAAAGAATTTGAGAAAGGAGAAAAAGTTTTTCTCAAAGTTCCTTCACACTCGAAGTCTTTGATTTCAGGAGAGTGTGCTAAGTTATCACCTGATATTGTGGGCCATGGATAATTCTGAAAAGAACAGGCAAAGTTGCTTATAAGTTGGAATTGCCACAAGGGTGTAGGGTGCATCCTGTGTTTCATGTTTCTCGTTTAAAGAAGTTTTTGCATCCTGGTGACTCACTTATTGAGGGCATTGTTTTATTTCAGGAGATAGAGGATAATGCAAGACGCAAACCAACAAGAATCTTGGACCGAGGAGTAATGCAAGTACGCAATCGGAAGATACCCACGATGTTGGTTGCATGGCATGGTTTACCTTTATCTGACGCTACCTGGGAATCCGTATATCAGTTGCGGAGAGCATTCCCAGACTTCATCATCGAGGATGCTGATGCTTGAAGAGGGAAGGAATGTTATGCTCAAGTCGAGATGACATGACCTCAGAAACATCGGTGGGCATTTTGCCTTAGAGGACTAATATTTGTAATATTTTATGTGCGAAAAAATAAATGGTCAAAGGAAGTAAATGCCAAGGTCCTAGATGTGGGTGAATAGGCATCGACTAGGTAGTTCCAAGTGCTTGGGCCTAGGTGCACCGGAACTGTGCAAATTGCCAAGGGGCAAATGAATTTTAAATGTGCCCAAGAGAGGGGTAAAATGGTGCACTAAGGTAGAGGCCTAAAATGATGACATATGGCAAGAGAACTATCTAGGGAATTGTGGGCTCTTGGATGAGCATGAAAAAGAAAAGAAAGATAGAGATTACGTAGGAGTGGACTTCTCATGCATCCTTGAGGTGGCTGGGTGGCAAATGAGATGCCTTCACCTGTGACTGTATTTTGACAGTGAATCCAAGAGAGAGAATTGGTTTTTTTGAGCTTTACACATACTAAGGAATAAGTGGCCCCTATGGATAGCCCATCGAGTAGCCTACAAACCCCCCTTAATGGTATGGGTTGAAGTATCCTCGAAACGTCTCAAGATACATGAAGACTAAGTGCCATGGTTGCACAAATTCGTGGCATCACGGCCATCCCACTGTATTTTCTCTTGCGTTGGAGACATAAACGCCTCTCTAGCAGAGGAATCAGAAGTAACATCACCAGATGAAGAAGTAGAAGCCCTGACAGGGCCTAGGCTCACTGCCAAAAACAATGTTCCACAAATTCTTAGCCACAAGAACATGTTTCATCATGAAGGACCACATGGGGTAGTTAACCCCATCCAGCTTATCCTTAGCACCAAAGAATCTAAAGATATCGTCCTTGGCATTGGCCATTATGCAGGCAAATGCACAAATCAAAAGTGACAAAGGAAAGATTATGAGAACCAAGCTCTCAACTGCAAATATCAACTACTGTATGTGGAAGCCTCAAGGCTTTTCAAAGCATAAAACCAACTGATACAAGATCACTACCACAGTGCATCGTTGTCCACTGAAAGAAGGTACTTGAAAAACCAAATCCAAAGGCACAAATGAGGGTGCACTGAGAAATGGCTCTAGGAAGCTGATTCAAGCAATAAAACAGCAAGTGCAGCCTGCAAATGAGGTCACCCAACCTTGCAAGATTGTGTAGAAGTGTCGCTCTGCCTGAGAATGCCTAGAACTGGTGTCGCCCAGCCTAAATGGCTCAGAATCAAGGTCACCCAGCTTATTGCAACAGATATGTGGCTCTAGAAGCTCCAAAACTCGAAAAAACAGCAAGGAATCCCTGGAAAGAGTGTTGCCCAACTTAAGAGAGGACCTAGGAAGGATTTTCCGGCGATGAAGTTCTCTGAAATTGCTCCAAGGAACAAGACAAATAGGCCACCTAATTTGGGCAGCCCACGAGAGAAGAAGACCAAGCAAGAAATGGATCTCCGAGTAGACCACGAAGTCGGAAATGATAGGAACTAGGATCCACGCCTGCTCTGATACCATTGCTAGGTGGAGTGGACAACAGAAGCAACAGAGGCGGGAGCAAGGAAGGAAGCGAGCTGTTGTAGTAGATTTCTGAAGTGATGGAAAATACAAAGACCAGATCCAAAATGATGAAACGCTAGAGTAGGGTGTCACAACACTACTAGGTGTCATAAACGGTACATGAACTAATTGTACCATAGGTCCTAACTGATAATAACTAGACCTACAAGGCACATACCAAAAGGAATAAGTGGCACCTATGGATAGCCCATAGAGTAGCCTACACAGATCACATACACTTGCGATAGAGAGAGGTGGCTGGCAGGATTTACCATAACATGCTTGACTTTGTCAGTTATGTGACCTACAAGTTGTAGAGACTGAGGAAGATATAGCTATGCAATGCCCCTGATATGCACACATCGGAGCAGATTTTAGCTCTCTTTTGAGCAATCACATAGAGTACTACCGGTACTCTCTACTACCCCACCAGCAGCTATGGGACCTTTCGTTATCCATCTCTTTATGTATCGTTAGGAGCTCGAGACCTCCTGACCTCTTTTGAGAGGGGTCATTTTTGGCCCCCCGAGGACATTAATATATTCTACTTCTACTTCTGCTTCTCTCTTGGTAGTCGTGTTTTGTTTTTGTGCATTGGCACCCTGAAGTGGATTGTGACTGCACTTTGATATGTATCTTTTGTCCGATATGCCTTATAGGTGTCTAAAGGCGTTTAAAAATCTCTCTCTCTCTCTCTCTCTCTCTCTCTCTCTCTCTATGTATCTTTTGTCCTATATGCCTTCTAGGCATCTAAAGAGCGATTTAAAATCTCTCTCTCTCTCTCTCTCTCTCTCTCTCTCTCGTTTTGGTCTCATAGGCTAGTTGGCCTCTTGCAGATGTTAATAAATCTTTCTCCCCCCCCCCCCCCCCCCCCCCCCACTTTGATTTCATTTGCAAAGGAACTATTAAGCCTTCCTTTTGTTGTCGGTCACTTTTATATATTTACCTAGATGAATCCAGGAACATGCCCAAATTCATCACATAAAAAAGTGCAGTTTATAACCTTGTCGTAATCATCAACAAGACAAAAAAGAATAAAGCCCATCATACATGGTAGGGATTGGCTATACTATGACATCCCCACTAATGTCACCATTGCTCGGTAGTGGGTGTGGAACTTTTGTATCAATATCTCACAAAAATACACTCCACACTCACAAAAACAAGAGCATGCATTCATACAAATGTATGCATATTGAGTTTCTTTCAAGTCTCTGGAGAGGTAGGCAAGCTTAGTCATACCAGCGCTTAAGGTGAAGCCAATCTCTTCATCCAAGAGACAATGTCATAGGAGATGGAAATAATAAAAGGGTAGCTGATAGGGCAAAATTAAACTAAAGATAGAAAGAATTATCGCATATTAACTCGCCACATGAGTATTCCCCTTGGTTGTATGATTGTTTAATAGCTTCTTCCCAATGAGGTTATCCCTTTTGTATGAATAATTATTCAGGAATTCTATAATCATGAATGAATCGTCAATAAGGGAAAAGGGGTTTTTACATGTTACAGGTCAGGCTTTCGGATTTTTTTGGAAAGAGATACATTGTTCTCTTTTTCTATCCCTTGGATTTCACATTTGTGTGTCCCACAGGTGCGTATTTCCCCCTTTTTATGAATTGATGACTACAGATATATCAATGTGGGTTTCAATTTCCAACATCGATTTCAGTCTTGATTGTTTGTCATTTGAATATGGCACTAGGTCAGGAGAGTTGTGCTGATGCCTTACCTTTGGCTTGCAAAAATTGTTTTCAGAGATCACAGCTTTTAGTGATCATTATTCAGAATTCGAGAAATTAGACACTACCATAATTGGTGTATCTACAGACAGTGTTGTAAGCCTCTTTTGAATCCTTTACTGTTTTCGTAAGTGGATCCACTATCTATATGTTTAATTCTCATTCCAATATGAGTTGTCTTACTGAATGACAAATGTGCTGTGGTTATCAAGTTTGATGAGAAAAAAAAAAGTGCATGTTGAAGTGCGGTATTTGCAAATGTAATTAGCATGCAGTGAATACTGAAGAATATAATCTCTACAATATAGTTAAAGATCAACTAGATGTGCACATGAAGCTGTGTATGCAGTGATTCCAAAAGAAAAATTGAGTGGCTGTTATTTCTGTTAACCAATGCAGTTTTCGCACCTCGCTTGGGTACAGATAGATAGGAAGTCTGGTGGCCTTGGTGATCTCCGTTATCCTTTGGCATCTGACTTAACAAAAAGTATATCAAGGGCTTATAATGTTTTGATTCGTGATCAAGTAAGTCAATTACTTGTACAGATCCCAATGTGAAGGTAGTAAGAAATCAGTAAGAAACTACTAGTGTTTATATAATGAGATACCTATTCAATAAAGACTTTTGGTGAACTGGTGAGTGTTTGTGCCATTCAGAAATATCATTTTTGTCTGAAGGCTAAATTGGCGTAATTTCAAAACAACTTTCAATGTTGAGCCTGTTCTTTTTTGAACTCACAGATTAAAAATTCACATTCTCAGAATTGTTCAGCATGGGTGCATTGTTAGTTTGGCATAGCAGTGAGTCTCTAGATACTCAATTGGGAGAAGTGAGTTCAATCTCTGTCAGTGCTGTTATTCCAGCAGACAGGCTGAAAATTTGAAAAAACCTTGTTCCATCAGTCGTGAAGTTTAATGAAAACACCTGAATAATGCATTAGTGATGATGCATGCTTAAAGTTGAAATATTTTGTGGCACGTTTGTAGTGATTCAAGCATATATGTCTGCCTGATTGATTAATCCGATGTTGGTATGGGCAGCTCTAGGTGTCTTTGTATACAGTTTGTTCTCCTGGAACAACTACGTAACACCATATTACCATGATGACCTCAAGTGTTCTTGCATGTAAGATGAAGTGAATAGTTGAGCATAATCAATAGGCGTGTTCACTACTCATTGGTCCTGGTGTGACTCACCACGCAAACCATGATTCTATCCATCGAAGCTCCCCCAAGCTGTGACACCATATTATCATGCTGTACCTTAAGTGTTCTTGCATGTAAGATGAAGTGAATAGTTGAGCATGATAGATAGACTTGTTCAATACTTCGTTGGTCATGGAGCCGGACTCACCACCCAACCATGATTCTATCCATCAAGACTCCCCTCCCCCAAGCTGTGGGCCAAAGCTGAAGTAAACAGCTGAGCATTTCTTATAGATTTTCTCAATACTCTGCTGGTCCTGGAGCTAGTCCTAGAGCTGTCTCATTTCCCAACCATGATTTTATCCACTAAATCTCCCATTCCCACAAATTCTTACCAGTTAGCCATACCATCCCATACCACTAGAACTTGTCCATGACGGACCTTCGGCAAGACTACATATGATCCACAATGGGGTTGCAAGAGTACTGACTCTTGATCCAAGCAAAATCTTTTCCCAACACAAAGCCAAGCATGATTAGTCAAATCAAATACGGGTGTAACAAGCAAACTTACCGTCAACCATGATTCTATCCATTGAATCTCTCTTGAGCCATGGGGTAAAGCTCTGACTTCCACAAATAGCCTTAGCTTTCCATACCACTAGAACCTATTCACGAGGAACCTTCGGCAAGACTATTTGTGATTTGTCGTGTAGATGGTAGGAGTACAGACTCTTGGTCCAAGTTACACCATCAAATCTTTACCTGATACAAAGCCAATCATGATTGATCAAATCAAATAAAAAATGGGTGCAACAAGCAAACTCACCATCTAACCATGATTCTATCCATTGAATGGAGGCTTGCAAACCCATTACCCAATCAATCTCTGCATTGAATCTCCTCCAGTCCATGTGCTAAAGCCATGATTCCTACAAATCTATGCTAATCAGCCTTGGCGTCCCATACCACCAAAACCTGTCCACAATTGCAGGACTATCTATGATCCGCTATGTAGCTGACAAGAGCACTAACTCCCAGCCCAAGCCAAACGATGTAATCTTTCCCTAACAGAAAACCGACCATGACCAATCAAATCAAATTGAATATGGTGTAGACAAACTCACCATCCAACATGATTCTGTCCATTGAATTTCCCTGGAGCCATGGGAGGTTTATTTACATACGTTCACATGAGGATGCCTTGGTGTTTGATGTGCAGTCTGATGGCAGATTGTCCAGATCTACGGAGGATGCTTTTTGGAGGTTCTTCTCCAGCAAGTCAGGATTGTAGGTTTTGCTGAGGATGGTTCAGACTCAGGGTGATACTTAGATCATGACCCCCTTTGCCTTGAGTTCTTGGAGACTTTGGCTTTATGGGATTTCTCCATTAAAAAAATTACAGTGTGATTTAGGGGAGTGGGGGATTGATGCAAAGCATTGGGAGAAGACTATTCCCTTCTTCCAGTTCATGGTTAGTAATGCCAAGAGACTTCAGCTTTCGAACATGTGTTGGAACCCCTCTAGAGCTCCTTACTAAGAGAATTTTCAGATTTCTGATGATATTTTAAAATTTTTTTTGAGGAGGCTCTGGAGGTTTCACAGGAATAGAAAGGGGACTATGTTTTTTTGGCTTTCCATTCATGGAAGTGAAGCTCTGGAGGTCTAGATTTGGGGCAAATGCTACTTGTCCTGTATGCTTGTCTGCACTTAGTCTATTTAGCATTGTTTATGGGATTGCAGGCATGCAAGGATTATTTGGAAAGGAAAGAAAATGAATAACAAGCTAGCCAAAGGCTTCCATAGCAGTAGAGCAGTCACAAAAGATGCTTGGTAAATGGCAGCCAAAGGGAGGAAATGCATCAAGGAGAGAGCCAGCTAAAGGAAAAGTATGCTGATTTGCTCAATAAGGCTACTGTTGCTACAGCCTCTAGTGATGTTCAGCCATCTCATGAGCAAGCACATATTGTTAAAGATGACAAAGATTGTGTTTTTGGTTGAGGAAGAGTTGCTGTGTAGGGGGGGAATGCCTCTAACTGAAAAACAGCCACATGAGATGCCAAAGAATGCTCAGGACATGCGTGATACAAGTGGTCAAGCAATGGTTGCTATGCAGGAGGTTGATGAGACACATGCAACAAGTGGTGAAGCCATAGTTGTACTGCAAGATGCATGATGTATTGACAGTGGGGCCACCAAACACACGACTCCCAGCGTAGGGAGTGGTTTGAGGAATTTTCCCCATCTATGGGCAGATTTGTGACAACTGCCAATGACACAAGGCAAGAGGTATCTAGCATTGGTGATATTGCCCAATGGAAAAGCACAATTTATTCGCAATGTGTGGCATGTGCCAGGACTTCAGAGGAATCTTATTTCCATGCCAACACTTGCGGTTCAACAACACATGCTAGTTGAGTTTCAGGATTTGCAATGTAGGATCAAGGATCCAACCAAAGGTATTGCAGTGGTTGCTACATGCACATATGCAGATTGGTGTGTTTACACTTGATGCTGAACCCATTTTAGCTCAAGCAATGGCAGCCAGTGTTACAAATCCGACATCTCTTTGGCATGCATGGTTTGGGCGCACAAACAATCGTAACTTGCAGAAGCACAACATGGTGCAAGGTATGCCTAAGCTCAATGGAACCTTGAAAGGAGACCCATTGCCAAGACCAGCCATCCCTAGCCTATACCACAAAGCAGACGCATACCTCAACCTTGGTGGGCTGCCTTCAAGAATGGCAGAAGAGGGTTGAGCCAAGGGAAAACAATCCAAACATTGAACTAGATCTAGAGTATGCTAGGAATCCTCATCCCATCGAGCTCTCGTCAGCCGAAATCTGCCCGAAGCACCTCCCATGGTGAAAACCGCTAAAGGAAGCAGCCACAGCTTGGCAAGGGAACACCGATAGCCAGCTCCGCCAATCAGCCTCCTGTCTCAAACCAACTGAAAACCGCTAAAGGAAGCAGCCACAGCTTGGCAAGGGAACACCGATAGCCAGCTCCGCCAATCAGCCTCCTGTCTCAAACCAACTAAAGCGCCTCGACTCAATAGGGTAAAGCCACCAGAGAGGGGGGTAACATAGAGAAATATGAATTCCATAGATGCCGCACATGAAGCCTCCTGGCTACCTGTGGAAAGACCTTCGTAGAGATGAGCGGCTTCCTGGAAGATAGTCCCATCATTGCTGTTGGAGAACAAGGATGGAGATCCAACAGGGCAAGGGAGCAAGCCCCCTCCAAAGAGATAGTGCAATGCCTGAGCCACAAGTGGCTTGAAACAACCGAATGCACAGACACCCCCACCTCGAGTGCTTCCTACTCCAAGATGGAGAGGAGTGTAGATGACCAGCCCGAGGAAGCAAACTAGCCACGAGAGAGAAGCCTCCGACAGGCAAACCAGTGCTGGAAAGGCTTCAAATAGAGGCAAGGCACACAGGGGGTCCCGAGCAAGAAGGGCAGCCAGCCATCGTGCTACACTAGGGAGAGGAGGCTACAACGTGAGACGTGATGCGGAGAGTAGGTGTAAGGAAAAAACAGGAGGGGAGCTGGGCAGCGTGGTGAACTGCCGACCAGGGCGGCGCGCGAGGTAGGATTATGACAGAGGGTTTGTGAAGGTCACGACTTTGTTGGATACAGCCATGCAAGCAGAGGCTATAGGATATGGAATCCAGTCACACGGAAGATCATTATTAGTACAGATGTGGTATTCAATGAAGCTGAAAGCTTCAAAGATTTGAAAGATATTTAAGATTTAGGTCCCACTACTCCTCTTACTGTCATTGATTTTAGTGGGCCTATGGATGAGTCACAAGAGGGCGATGTGCTGCAGCCACAAACAGTAAATTCAGGACAGCAAGAGATGCCCACATAGCCGAAGATGGTGTGGTTGAATGATTGGTTATCACCTATCAAAGAAGGCCAAAGTCTCAGCCTGCTATATTAGTAGAAAAATTAGTGATTTCAGTTCCCAGATGGACCAGACCCACCCTCTAGGATGTTGGTGAACAGCCAACCAGTGTTCGAAAAAAACCCAGGTTTAGTGTAATTTGCACCTGCAACTTCTGAAAATTACCTTCAAATTTTTAACTTGAAGGTACAAAAACCTGCAAAATTTGGGAAATTTTAGAAGGAAAACCTCCAAAATTTGAGAAATTCTTCAATTAATAATTTCCCAAATTTCTAATGAAGGTTTTTAACTTTTTGGCAAAATTATTTTTTTCGAACACTGCAGCCAACTCTTAGTAGGATGCGGGGTGCCACTAAAAGACTTCATGAAGTCAACTATGCATTGATGACCGCATTGATGGAAGTTCCAGAGGAGCCTGCTAATTTTCTTCAAGCATAAGGTAATCCTTTGTGGATGGATGCCATGAAATCAAAGATGAATTCAATTCAAAAGAATGCAACATGTGACCTAGTTGATTTACCAATTGGCAGTGCAACATGTGACCTAGTTGATTTACCAATTGGCAGATCTATCATTGGCACAAAGTGGGTACACAAGGTGAAATATCATGCCAATGGTGAAGTGGAAAAATATAAGGCTAGCTTGGTTGCCCGGGGTTATTCACAAGCAGAAGGGAAGAGACATTTGCTCCTGTAGCCAAGATGACTACTATCAGGACTGTTGTGGCCATGGCTGCCTCATATGGTTAATTAGTGTATCGGTTTGATGTCAAGAGGGGTATTCTTGAATGGATACCTCAAAGAGGACCTCAAAGAGGAGGTATACATGAAGCAACCTCTAGGTTTTTGTGTTGCAAGGAACATAAGTATGTGTAAAGCATTATATGGGTTGAAGCATGCACCACGTGCTTGGTATCACCACCATACATGCATGTCTATTGTCACATCAGTTTTGCAATACTCCAACAGAGTCCAACTTGTATGTTTTGCAGGAACATGGCTACGTAGTCATCCTCATTTTATATTGGGATGATATTATACTCGCATGCAATGATGCAGAGCAAATTGCAGCCATCAAGACCATGCTATTCTCAGAGTTTGAGATGACTGATATTGGGATGTTACACTATTGTTTTTTTTCCCAAGAAAAAGGATTCTATTAAGTATGAAAGAGATCCGAAAGGAAAGGGCTCCCATTGGAATTACAAAGAAAGGACCCAAAATGGTCTAAGGACTCCTCAAAGGGTAGGAGTAAATAACCAAGACCGAGGTTGCAAATGCCATGTCAACCCTGTGGTGGACTCAGAGCAAAAGGGGGAACCCTTCCATTCCCTAAGAAAGTTGATCTCTTAGAAGTGGTGACCAGGAAACTCCTCCAGTATACTATTGTTTGGGACTTGAGTTTTGGCAAACGGCTGATAAGCATTTCGGTTGCTCAATCCAAGTATGCCTTGACTATAATTAAGCAATTTAAGATGCAGGACAACAAACCCGTGTGTACTCTTATGGAGAAGGGACTCAAACTTAGCGGTATGATACTACAGAGAAGTTTGATGGCACACTATACAAGGAGCTGGTTAGCAATCTCATCTATTTGTGCTCTACCAGACCGGATCTTTCTTATGCCACAGGCTTGCTATCACAATTCATGCAATCTCCTACTATCACACTTAGGTTTGAATTATGCTACAGAAGATGATGTACATCTTCATGGGTATACAGATTTAGATTGGGCAGGACATTGTGATGAAAGAAGATCAACTTTTGCACACAGTTTCTTTATGGGCAGCACTTCCATTTCATGGCAAAGTAAGAAACAGCCCAAAAAATCCCTCTCATCCAATGAAGTGGAATATAAGGCACCAAATGCAGCCACAACAGAGTGCATGTGGTTTAGGAAATTCATGTATGACCTTCATCATTCGCAGGAGGATGTTCCCACATCCATTTGTTGTAGTAGTTTGTCATGCATAGCCATTGCTCATAATTCGGTGTTTCATGCTCACTTGAAGCATATTGAGAACCACTATCATTTCATTTCAGGTTGTATT
Organism: Cibotium barometz; assembly: GCF_041138505.1. NCBI lineage: Eukaryota > Viridiplantae > Streptophyta > Polypodiopsida > Cyatheales > Cibotiaceae > Cibotium > Cibotium barometz. The sequence continues at coordinate 46,415,051 of NC_141093.1, read as the reverse complement.
GATGACGGCTACATTGCACTTCATTATTTTCCTATTGAGGATAATGTGGTAGATGTCTTCACTAACCGCGAAGTGGGATAGTAGCAGATCCACCCTGGTCTCACCTATCCAACTCCATGTGGTGGGCAATCTAGTCCATGATGTAATCATAAGCCAAGTCCTCAAGCTACTCCTCTCCTGTGCTGCAGAGGTGAGATTGAGTCGAGGGACCATTTGGTGGAGTTAATAGTGTGATCCAAGTATCAACAAAGCGACAAACTATAAACATTGAGATAGCCAGCATGGCAAGGAAGAAGCCTCGATCAGCTATCTTGAGATACTCCCAAGGGCCAAGCCGAAAGAACTCTTTGGGAAGAAACCTCACTCTCCATTGCTCTCCCTGGCTGCCCCGAGAAGAGTTGTTTGTCATCACTTGACTGGGGAGGGAGGCACTTCTCCAAGGGAATGAAGGAGTTGTGGAGGAGGAGAGGGAGAAACGGGGGGGACCTATGGAGGCTGGGGGGGGCGGGGGTGAAGAGGCATATACGAAGCTAACCTATGGAGGTAAGGACGGCAAGACCAAAGGAATTGGAGTGGCTGCGCTAGGCGCAGAGGAAGTGTCGGTCGGAGCTAAGAGTGAAGGGGTAGCAGTGGGGGGGGGGGGGGTGCTGAGGTGGAGGGGCTCCTCCATGACCGTATATGTCTATTGTCTTCTATTTTGCTTACCCTGCTTGCCATTGGTGTTTGCTTCTTGTCTATAGTTTGAGCCTTACCTTTCAGGCATTTTCCTTTGCTCAACTTGCTTTTGACCTCAATCCACTACCCCTCCGCCCGTGGGGGCTCCTTTGTCAGGACTTTAGCCGAAGTGTCGACAACAACCGCTGGAGGGGCAATTGGGGGCTCACTCCTGGCGAATTGTGGGCAAACCCCTCGCCTAATGGCCAAAGCTATGACAACGTAGACATTGGTTGGGCTAACCAGTGACAATCATCCTTTGATACACACTCCTCAAGTCTGTGACAATCTCTAAATCAGTCGGTAATGCTAGGGGGTCCTCTATTGCCACCCAAACTCAAGGCACCCTGCATTCACCACCGCGTTTGCAAAAGAATCTGAGAGTACCATGCCAAAATGGGCACGAAATCTGCTACCCTATGCTTGAGCTCTACTGGCAAGCTTGGAAAAAGAAGCATGACCAAGAAGTTAGGAATTTGATGACGCACATCAAAAGTGGAGGCAGAGAAGCTTCAATACGAAGGCACCAAGGTCATCACCTCATCTCCCACTAGAATGGGAGAGTGCGCCAAAAGATGTCTTGTAGTGTCGTCTTTGGTGAACTTAAGAGAAAAGATGCCACGCCTCATGATGATGGACTCATTGATAGAGCCATCCTCTAACAGGACTCCGGTTCTGGCTGGGTGCTGCCATTCAAGGAAAACCCAAGTGCTGGCAAGAGGAAAGTTGAAAAGGAGGGAAGAAGGAGAGGAAAGTAAACTGGAAGGGGAGAAGCCTCACATGCTTAATCAGACCGCCTCAAGCACGAAAGCACAAGCAGACCTTGCCGACCAGCAGCTACACATGGTGTGCAAGAGATGATGTGACAGCCAACGAACAGGAGAGACAAGGCAGGGAATGCTGGCGGAGAGGGAAGGTGCAGTAGATGGGCAGGTGTGTGTGGTGGAGAGAGGATGACAAAGCGACATGGATGTAAGAGAGGAGGTGCACGGGCAGAGGGCAAAGGGCAGGTGCGCGAGCAGCTGCGGATGAAGAGTTTATGGACAAATGTTTGATTAACCTTCTACCTAAATACTACGCTTCATAATGGCTGAATGTTCCTTGAAATTGGGCATTGATGACTTTAGTGGGGATGTAATAGTAGCAAGTATGCATGATGGTTTATTGCCTTGTGGGTAACTACTCTGAGGCTATAAACTGCACTTTCTTGTATGGTGAATTTGGGGATGTTCTTGGATTCATCTAGATATATATTCCCTTTTAGATCTCAGAACCTTTTTTAAACAAATATATATGAGTATCCTCATCTTGGGCAGTTTCCCTAGGGATACTCATCCTATCAGGTTCCAACTTGCTCAATCTTCAACATTTTAAAAGAATATCTGCCATGAGTTGCCCTACCTGTTAGTCCTTTAATGTTAAAGAATGTGGAAATAGCCATACCAACTGTATAAAACCGACCAATCATATGGTCCCTTCAGGATATACAAGAATCATTTTTACCAATGTATCCTCATGTTGCCTAATAAACTTGAGGATAAATTGTAAACCACACCAACCATGCAAGCTGAAATGTTGCCCAATATCCAATGTGCCATTCCAGCTGTCCTTAAATTGTCTACCACCACTTAGATAGCATTGTGCTTTCTACTATCTGACTAATCGCGGGATGCATAGAGAAATAAGATTTTTCCATCCCTATAAAGCAGATTCATTGTACCTATTTAAGAGTGTAGTGTGACATAGAATTCAACCCCTGGTCACAACACTATACGATGATTTCAACATAACAATTTGGAACATTCTATTCAATCAAGGTATAATCAATAAGCATCCTTATAAAGAGTATGAGGGGCCTAAATCAATGGAACAGGTATCATCTTGCATGGCTCTCAAAGGAATCGCAAAAGTCAATCCTCATCTTGGTGACTTCAACTAGTTTGGTTTCCCACTTCTGCTCAAGGCCTTGGTCTTTCATGAACTTTACTTATCTATCTCCTACCCTTACCCACTCTAGGTTACTGATCCATCTTCGGTGATATGTACACATCAGAAAATTCTACATTTTGGATATCCTAGAATCCTATACCACTACGATAGACCCAGCCATATAAAACTCCCTTAGTCAAGGTGATCAATCCTTTCTCAATCCCTATCTTGATGAAACCATACCTCCCCTTATGTCATGATCTTCCTACAAATAGGAAAATTAAGTCCCTCACCGATTTCCTTTAAAAATCCAAAACCATCAAAAAGTTTTTAACCTATTGAGGAACTTGATCAATCAATCTCAAACTATGTGCACGTCGATCTAGCCAACACTACTTTTATGTTCTTAATCAACCAAATGATTCACTCATAGACTTGATTCCACACACCTATGGCATCATCTATGATTTTCTAGAATGTAACTGAATCGACTTACTCAATCAACCTTGAAATACCCAAATTGATCTCTTGACTATTAACATTGACCCAACATTTTACTCATAAACCTGAGAATATATTATGCTCAAATTTACAATAAAACAAATTAGCTATCGTATGAAAAGATTGCAGTGAAGCTCTGGAGGTCCAGGTTTGGGAAAGATGCTACTTGTCTTTTATGCTTGTTTGCAATGGAGTCCATTCAGCATTATTTATGGGATTGCAAACATGCAAGGATTATTTGGAAAGGGATTGCCAGAATCTTGAGCTATTTTGTTCATTCCCCCTTCTTTATGACTTGGGGTTAAGTGTCCTGGCTCTCTCTCTCGACCTCAGGCCTTTTATGAGAGGCATGACCTTTCTTGGGCACTATCAATATGGAGGCAAGATGATGCAGATTTGCAGATTCCCCATTTAGGAGGGTTGTGGCCTCGGTGGATACCTCTTCGGAGATTTTGGCAAGCATTACAACCGGGCATATTTGGAAAGCTACATGCGGATCAAGTCAAATCTCTAATAACCTTCCTTCTTATTGCCCGATACCCAATGGGCTGAAAATCTAGGGAGCTCACAAAGAAAAGGCCTCGATGTGAGCTGCTCCCCTCCCCTTTGCTCGAGCCTCAGCCCGCCACCCTGCTTACGTCTTTGTGCGCACCTCCCTTGGGTTCCTTTGCGCGTCACTTCCAGCGCCCCCTGTCCTTTTTTGTGCGCATTGCTGCTGCTCCTGTGTGGGGTCTCTTCAGCCCTCTCTTTGCCCCCTCTCTTGGCCCTCCTGTGCGACTTTCCAGCTCCTATTTGCAGGTCTCCTGCATTTTCTGTGCACCTCTTCTTAATCCTTTTTATGGCTGGTTACTCTTGCATCGGTTCGCCTCAGAGGTTGCTGTTTTTTTTGGGGGGGGGGGGCGAGGACATTAGCTGCAGCAGTGTGCCTTTTGTTCTTCTCTATGGAGGGGCAGCGTGAGGTGGTTCTTGCAGGACAGTTGTGCACTTTTCTTGAGTTGCTTCGTGCTTGAGACAAAGGTTTTTTGAGTTCTTTTTTGGTTGGAGTAGCTTGCATCCTAATAGTAGCGGAAGCTGAGACCGTGGAGGACATTAATGTCACTCCCATAGCCCACCCAAAGGAAGCCAAGGTTTTTGTCTCTTTCCCTTTGTACATTGAGCAAATGATTGTCCAGATAGAGGAAGGTCTTCGTTCACCCCATTTGATTGTTCTTACCAGCCAAAGGTGAACAACTCTGTAACTGGGTTATACCAATATGGCTTCTTTGGGAGTCACGGTCACCTCTTTCAGACTGCTGAGTAAGGGTTATTTCTCCTTCGGTTTGGAGTCAGCAGATCAGGCTCGTAGAGCTCTTTGAGGTCCCTTTTGCAGTATCAAAGTAGACTTATCCACTTGTGGCCTTGGCGGAGGGGGTTTTCTACTTCCTCTTTGGGACCAAGGTAGGTTTACTTTTGGATGCTATTTCTAGGCCTTCCAGCTGAGATCACTTCTACTCAGACGGCAGTAGAGAATCTGGCTAGAGAGGCAGGTACTATTTGTAAGATCCCTGTTCCCACCGAGCAACGGATTCAGGGTACTGGCAGCGGAAGTAGCGCTTCTCGCGCGGGACAGGGGTCCCACACTCGGGGCCTCGCCCACGGATATCCGGATAAGAGACTAATCCGTCGGTTGTTCCAAAACCGAACCCGGAAAAACTTCCTCTACCGGAAAGCACGGGCGATTCCACCAGGATAACTTTTTACTCTAACGTAGTCAAGATCATTTCTGATCGAGATGATCCGATTACATCTATAAGATACTTAGTCAGTTCAAGGAAGAAATTTGCACTTGGATCATTGGGATCAACGCTTTTTTCCCCATTCAAGAGGCACAGCCGTTGATTCCTATCCATAGAACAGTTTCTGTCCGAGATTTTTTTTTTTTCTATCGTAAAAACAAAAGTTTGAGTCTCGATTTACGGATCCATCAGTCCAGCCTAACCCCATCCAATCCCATGGGTTAGCCAACCGCCCAACCATTGTAGTGATGGGATCCAATTAAAAATTTGGTTAGGTTTTGTCCCGGGTACCAAGGAAAAGAGTTCCAAGGCCCCCTAGCCGGATGTTCATGCAAAATAAAACTAGTCACACCACTCACACACCCAATATGAAATTGCCTTTTTCAACCAGATTCAACTAGTTTAAAACAATCCTTTAATAAAACCATAGTATCATTGATCACCATCTTCCAATTTATCCAGTTGATTCTTAATTTCCCATCATTCCTTCATCAGAGTATCTATGGCATCATTGGCAACTAGAACGCTCAGGAGCCGTTTCGATAGTTCCTAGCCCATAATACTTGGCAATATAATCACTTAACAAGATGGACTCTCGTTGAAGATCAGCAAGATCAACCAACAGATCCATATAAGGAGCCATGGACTCATCCATTGAAGACCAGCAAGGTCAATCAACCAGATCCATGCTCGATTTCAGAAAACAACTCCAACTCTGTTCCAATATCTTCCTCGACGCACGCGTGGGTATCCTAGGCAACCCAGAGCCCGAGCACCGTATGGTCAGCACCCTCTAGGATCCTTCGCAGGTAACCTAGCGCTTCACGCATAGGTCGCTTCCTTGGCCCCTCATCCACCGTACCGGAAGCTCACCATTTTAATCGCACCGAGGCTGGTCAAGACCTCGGCCGACCTTGCTACGCGAGACGTCCTTCATTGACTCCCCGTCAGCAGTTGCAACTTTCTCATCACGACCTTAATCACAAGACGGTCAAAATGCTCCCCCCAGCATTCTTGACATAAAACAATCATTTACAGACAGCATTTACAAACAGCATTTACAAACAGTTTACAATACAATTTCTATTTTAACTTTCATTTTTCCACATTATCCCTCCTCAATCTACATTACTTATTCCATATTCCATTTATATGTATACTCATCCCATCACATCATTTCCTTCTCATCACTTCAGATTCCCTCACATCATAATCGTATATTCACATCCATACATCCACAACTATATGCGTACATTCACATCTACATGCATACATCTACATCCCTATGCATACATCCACATCCACATTCACATTCACCTCTATACATCTACATCTACATGCATACATCCACCTCTACATCCATATCTACGTCTATACACCTACATCTACATGCATACATCCCCATCCACATCCACATCTACATCTATACATCTACATCTACATGTATACATATACATCTCCATTCACAACTACATCTACATGCATACATCCATATCTCCATTCCCATCTACATCTATACATCTACATCTACATGCATCCATCCACCTCCACATCCACATCTACATCTATACATCTACATCTACATGTATACATCCACATCTCCATTCACATCTACATCTATACCTCTACATCTACATGCATCCATCCACATCTCCATTTACATCCTCATCTACACATCTACATCTACATGCATACATCCACATCCACATTCACATTCACCTCTATACATCTACATCTACATGCATACATCCACCTCTACATCCATATCTACGTCTATACACCTACATCTACATGCATACATCCCCATCCACATCCACATCTACATCTATACATCTACATCTACATGCATACATATACATCTCCATTCACAACTACATCTACATGCATACATCCATATCTCCATTCCCATCTACATCTATACATCTACATCTACATGCATCCATCCACCTCCACATCCACATCTACATCTATACATCTACATCTACATGTATACATCCACATCTCCATTCACATCTACATCTATACCTCTACATCTACATGCATCCATCCACATCTCCATTTACATCCTCATCTACACATCTATTTCTACATGCATACATCCACGTCCCATGCATACATCCACCTCCACATTCACACTCACATCCATACATCTACATCTACATGCAACATCTACATCTCCATGCATAATAAAATTCTTTTAATTAATCTAGGATGATAGTTCCTAGAATATGGTAGGAATTCCTCTTTTTATACTTTGAATGAATTTATTTTATGCGTAATTTCTATAAAAATTTTGCCATAGCTCCGCTACTATGACTGATAAATCTCAATTTTTTTCTAAGGGATAAAGCTCATTATTAAAGAAATAATTAGAATGGTCTCTAATTGGATCATCAATCCATAATGGTCTCTAATTGGATCATCAATCCATAATGGTCTCTAATTGGATCATTAAGAAAACAATTAGAATGGTCTCTAATTGGGTCATCAATCCATAATGGATTGAATCATCAATGTGCATAAACTAAAAGCATAGCAAAAAGCCATTAATTTGGCCTCAAGCATAGCTTAATCTTGGATTAAGGAAAGGCTTTATGAAAAGCTTCATTTGGATTGAGAATGGTTCATGAGTATGACCATTTCTTGAGTGAGAGAGAGAAATTACATAAAAACCATTAGAATTTAAACATAAATAGAATTTAACTTCTATAGCATTTATTAAATTATGTAACTCTTCACTACTATTCACCAATTAACTTCAATAGCATTTAAAAAAACCATACCAATTAAACTTCTCAAGCTTGAGAGGGGTTGAGAAGAGAGAATCATTGAGAAATTATAGAAAGATCAAAATTCAATATACTTACCTTATAATTTGCTTGATTCTTTATTCACGGTAGAGGCCCCCAACCAATCAATTGGTTTAGTATGTTGATGAAGCCACCAATGGGGATTGAAGAAAGAGAGAAGTATCAAAAAACTAGTGAATTATTAAAGAATTCACAACTCTTGGCTTAGGTAGAATAGAGTAATAATGCATAAGACACTCTATATTTTGGCTTAGGTGGAGTAGAGTAACAAGGCATAAGACACTATATATTTTGGCTTAGGTGGAGTAGAGTGACAAAGCATAAGACACTATCTAATTTGACTTAGGTGGAGTAGAGTGACAAAGCATAAGACACTATATTTTTTTCAACAAGGGGAGGCTTCTATTTATAGGAAGATTTGAGCTCCTAACCAAACAAACTGATTCTAGAATTTTCCAAGTCAGTTTGGTTGAATTTGGACTAGATTTGGACCTAGTTTGGTTACTTTTTGATTCGGTTTGGTTCCATTTTGATTTGGTTTGGTTCAAGAGAGATGAGAGATAAAAATATCACATTATTTTTGAGTTTAAAACTCATTCAAGCATGTGAAATATGCACCTCCTTTAAAGAATTCCCCTTCCTTACATATGTGTCAAAATTTTATTGTTCATAGTTTTTTTACTAATAAACCTTGTACATTTTCAACTCTTCATCTTATGTGAAATATGCACCTCCTTTAAAGAACTCCTCTTCCTTACATATGTGTCATAGTTTTTTTACTAATAAGCCTTGTACATTTTCAACTCTTCATCTTATGTGAAATATGCACCTCCTTTAAAGAACTCCCCTTCCTTACATATGTGTTTATTTACTAATAAACCTTGTACATTTTCAACTCTTCATCTTATGTGAAATATGCACCTCCTTTAAAGAACTCCCCTTCCTTACATATGTGTTTATTTACTAATAAACCTTGTACATTTTCAACTCTTCATCTTATGTGAGCATTTACTCATTTTTGGGTATCTTCTTTTACGAATTGGATTTATCTCCTCCCTACACATGGATTGATGCTATTGGCCCATAGGAACCTTAATTGGACCATAATCTAAAAATTTCTGAAAATCTAGACCCTTAGACTAAGGTTCTTTATACTTATTTCCATTTAATTCCAATTGCACATTGGAAAATTCTTTTTGAATTTCTATTTCAGGGGAACTTATTTTAATAAGATGAGTTAATTTTCTATCCAAAAATATTCATAATCTGAATATTCTCTCTCTAGCATATTTTCTCTCTCTAGGTTAAAACAGTCACAAACAAGATCTCTTATATTTCAGAAAAAGAATTGATTACAGGGGAATATACTAGACATCAAAAAGGGGTTGGGGGGAGGAATCTTACACTATTATTCCAGATCCTCCACATTCTTATGCTCACTCTCTTGTGGGCACAGAAGTCCCTAGAGTGAGGATCTCCTTAAGTTGTTCGATCTTCAAGAGGAGGGATTGTGGTACTTCAGAAGGTCTCTTATGAGGGCCTTCTAGATCAGTGCCTCTTTTGCCAGAGACGAGGTCACTTCATTGGAGATTGTCCTGACCATCAGTCAGAGCCAGGGAAGGCTCCTCCTCAACCACCTTCTCAGTCACCAATTCCCTCTGTTGTTTCTTTTGAGGCTTCTGTCGCTCCAGCGGTTCCAATCACTTCAGCCATCCCTTCAAAGGTTTCATTTCAGATTCGAGCCACAATCCAGGAGGGCTCCCACTGCCTTATAGTAGATAGCCCTCTTGGAGAGCTCATTTTTTCTAGGCAAGTCAGGATGAGACAGATGCTTAGACAGAGACATCAACAGTTCATTGGCAGAGACGTCATCGGATTCATCCGTTGTGCAGGAGGCGACCCCCTCTTGAGACTTCCGTAGGCTTAGAGGGAGTCCGTCAAGAGGGTAGTGACTTCGGTTTACTGCTTGTTTAGATGGATAGAGATGCATTTCAAGAGACCCAAGTTGGGGGTTTGCCTCACGTGGATATTGTTCCTCATAGCGTCTCATTTGTTCTGCAGGATGGCTTCATTGTGGATGCTTTTCATGAGGCTATTGACAGGGTTGTGCCTCATGAGAATGTTGTTCCTTTGGATGTCTCCTTTTATCCTACGTTCTCTTTTATGTAGGAGGACCCTACGTTCTCTTTTATGCAGGAGGTTGCCCTGACTACCGACTCAGTTGTCACGCCGTCCACCTTGGAGGATCAACAATATTTCCTTGAGCCGGGCTTAGACAGAGGACAGACTGAGTCATGCCTACAGCTTGATGGTTTTGCCACTCCTTTGTGGCCAATCTTTGTCCCTTTTAGGATCCGATTTCTTTGCCCACTTCTCCTTCCCCTAGTGCAGTTATGTTTCCTGATGGCTAGGAGTATATTGCATAGGAGATAGTTAGATATTGTTTTGCTGTGTAGGAGGTGTTGGGAGTAAAGGCCTATGCCTATTAAAACCCCTATATACAATACATACCCATCATATATATAATGATAGACTCAGAAGATTAGGGTGACTGAGCACGCACCAAACATGTGTCTCTCCTCTCTCCCTTACCCCATGAGTGTTTCTACTTAGCTCTCTCTCAACTAGTGTCAAAGCCATTGTTCCTTGCTTTCTTGTTGCCCACTGCTTTCCTACTGCTGTGGAAGCATGTGGGAGTGTTTCTCCTTCTCTAGAGCTTCGAAACAAAGAGAATAGATCTTGTTTTTGGGCTATAGCAACAATCTCCAACCATCTCCTTACTTCCAAACGCTCATTTTTTGCCTGGGAAGTTTCCTCCTTCTTTTGCCCAACTTGTCAGAGCTTGCTACTGCCCGTGGGAGCTGTATTTTGACATACACTTGGTCGTTTTTACTATTTGGTGTATATACAACAGCTTGCCTCCATCTTCCCAGACAATTTGTTACTTGTTTTGAGAGGGGGAAGTCATCTATTATCCCCTTGGAAGCAAAAATAACCTGCTATAATGTGATTCCATCTTGTAGTTTGCTGTTTTTTGGCCTTTGGAAGCAAAAACGAGTTACTTTCTGAAGGGATCCTGTTGCTCCGAGTACTAGAGGTTGTTGCTTCATGGTTTCATGCTATTTGAGCTTCTTTCATTCATTTGAAAGCTATTTTGAAGTGGGAGAGAACTTTTGCAAGAACTCTGATTCGAATGCCTATTGAGCAAGAATTTTCTTCAGTTTTGATGCCTTTGAGCCTTTATTTGGTTGAAACTGAGGATTATATACAGTGGAGTACTATTACATGTGTTACATTTGCATTCTGAAAGGGAATTGTGGTTATTGCAAGAACTTGGTAGAATTTTATGCTTTTTTTTTTTTCATGACTAAATTGTCATTTTTGGGACTAATTATCTCTCCACCTGTGTGGAATTGAGCGTTTGGCTGAACTGAGAAGTCCTAGATTAGTGGACAAGCTGTAAACTTTGTTTTGCAAGTTTTTTCATCTGAGTTATGCACGAAGAGTTATAGAGCTCACAAAATTGCAAAAACTTACAGTTTACAAAGAAAAATTACTGTTGCTACTATTTGCATGACAGAACAGCCTGTTTTGGGACTGAATTTCGTTTTTCTTGTGTGGAATTGGCCTTTGATTTGAATAGAAAAGTTTGAGATTAGTGGACTTGCTACAACTTTGCTCTTGAAAGTTTTTTTATCCGAGCTACGCACAAAAAGTTATCAGGTCTGCAAAATTGCAAAAAGTCATATTTTACATAGAGTTTGATCTCCTCTGACATTCTTTTTCCAAGCTCCTTGCATTCATAACATACAATCGACCCCGTGGGCCTTTCACTCCCTCGTCACAGAGCTCGGCTCTCTCTTCCTAGTTCTATAGGTTTATATTTGTGAATTGCAGAGATATATCAGTTTGACAGTGATACATGCCAATGGATGTCAGCACATGCATGTGTGACATGAGAATTTTGTCAGAGTGCAGTCAGTACATGCTGCAATGGTCTATGAATTTGTGATTGGACACTTGGATAGTGATTTTGGCACTCGGTTTGAGGTGGATATATTGAGGTTTTGCAGGGGAAACTCTGTCTAACTTTTGCTAGGATTTGTGATCTTTTCTATTAGTATTGTGCGTCATGTCTTTGTCACATTCAGAGCGCAAACTATATAATACAACATCAAGAAGTTCGACGGCACGAACTTCTCACTTTGGAAAAAGAAGCAGTTAAAGCCCTTGAAGGAGATAACTACAAAGCCAGAAGACATGAAAGATGATGAATGGAATATGATGAATGGAATGAGTTGGATGCATTAGCAAAGTCTACTGTCAGACTTCATCTTGCTGAGTTAGTCTATTTTACAGTGGTCAATGAGAAGACTATGCATGATCTGTGGAACAAGCTATGTGCTACAAAGATTCAGGATGTGCTTATTTAACTGAGAAGTCCTAGATTAGTGGACAAGCTGTAAACTTTGTTTTGCAAGTTTTTTCATCTGAGTTATGCACGAAGAGTTATAGAGCTCACAAAATTGCAAAAACTTACAGTTTACAAAGATTCAGGATGTGCTTATTTAAAAGAAGCAGTTAAAGCCCTTGAAGGAGATAACTACAAAGCCAGAAGACATGAAAGATGATGAATGGAATATGATGAATGGAATGAGTTGGATGCATTAGCAAAGTCTACTGTCAGACTTCATCTTGCTGAGTTAGTCTATTTTACAGTGGTCAATGAGAAGACTATGCATGATCTGTGGAACAAGCTATGTGCTACATATGAGAAAGAGACTGCGTCAAACAAAGTCTATCTCATGAAGCGGTTATTTGAGCTGTGATTGAAAGAGGGTGGAACCATTGCATCATACGTGAATAGATTCAACATTAATTTTAGTTAGCTTTAGGCACAAAAGTTGATCTTTGGTAAAGAGATTAAGGTAATTTTTCTCCTATGTTCATTGCCATTATCATGGGATACATTCCGCATTGCTATCAGTAACTCTGCACCTGGCGGAGTACTGATCTTTGATGATGTCGTTGGAAGCTTGCTTGCAGAAGAGATCAAGAAGAAGTCTATAGATCATGGCAAGCAAGATGCAGCTTTAAATGTTGATCGTGGTAGAAGGCAGTTTAGAGGAAAGTCTTATGATAGAGGCAAGTTACGCAGTTGCAATGATATCAAGTGCCATCATTGTGGCAAGAAGGGGTACCTAAAACGTGAGTGTTATGCATTGAAAAGAGAGCAAAGGGAAAAGAAAAAGGATGCAAAGAAGAATAAAGATGGACCAAAAGATACTGACATGAAAGGAAAAGTAAAGATTAAGGAAATCAATGCGGTCACCACTAATAGTGACCATGAGATATTGTTTATGACTAGTCTACCTGTAGAAGCACTTGCCACATCAGATGATGCATATTCACAAGATTGGATCCTTGATTCCGGTGCTTCATTTCATGTCACTCCCCATAGGGATTGGTTCACCACTTAGGACAGTGGAATGCATGGCTATGTTCATCTTGGAAACAACTATGCATTTGACATAATGGGAGTGGGTGACATCAAGTTCTTATTTGCCAATGGTTCATCATTTACTCTGAAGAATGTACATCATGTACCCAGGTTGACTAAGAGTCTCATCTTAGTCGGTCAATTGGATGATAGTGGTTATCAGACCATCTTTGGATCTTAGAGTTGGAAGATTCAGAAAGGCTCTATGGTTTTGGCTAGAGGTGCCAAACGTGGGACATTGTATCCCTTGCATGTATCAGGTATTTCTGATCATGTTATTGGTATAACCGAGCAACCAAGTACTTCTTTGTGGCATTGCCGATTGGGCCATATGGGTTAGAATGGAATGAAAATCTTATGTCATTTGGGTTGTGTGTCGAGTTTGAGCTTTTCAGATTATGAATTTTATGAACACAATGTGTGTGGCAAGCATGATTATTAGGCAGGACTGAATACTTTGTCACATTTATTGATGATGCAATCAGGAAAGTTTGGGCTTATCCTATGGCTCGTAAGAGCGATGCATTCAGTGTGTTTCACAAAATGGTTGGCTTTGATTGAGAATCAAACAGATGGAAAGCTTAGATGCTTGCAGATTGATAATGGTGGAGAGTGTCTTTGATGAGTTTCAACATTTCTGTTACACACGTGGCATAAAGAGGGAGCTTACTACTCCTTGTACTCCAGCTCAGAATGGAGTTGTAGAGAGGATGAACCAGACTTTTCAGGAGAGGATGCAGTGTATACTTTCTCATTCTAGTTTGTTAGGTGGATTTTGGGCTGAGGCACTGAAGACTACAGTGCATGTGATTAATAGATTACCAAATAAGAATTTGAATGGTAGTGTTCCCAAAGAGGCATGGAGTGGCAAGAAGCCCTCTTACAATCACTTGCGCATATTTGGGTTGAGGCATTTGCACGTGCCAAAAGAGCTTTGGAAGAAGTTAGATCCAAAATCTAAGAAATGCATCTTTCTGGGTTATAGTGAAAGTAGAGAGATGGGATATCATCTTTGGGATTCAGAAGGCAAAATGATCATACACAGCCATGATGTGGTCTTCAATGAGAAGAAGATGCATAAGACACCCATCAAACATGTTGAAATGCACAGGGTCACCTTTCAGGATGTTAATTCTACATCACATCATGGTAGAACGCAAGCTATTCATGCATCCAATGATGATCAAATGGTACAACCAGGTACTCCTAGTGGTTCACAACAAAGGGCAGATGATAGTTTATCAGTCGGTGGATATGATGAGCCGGATATGGCTAATATGCATAATGGACAGCAAGTTGACATGCCTTTGAGAAGGTCGACTAGAATGTCGAGGCCGCCAGATAGATTTGTGCCAGGCGAGCGCAGACTATGTTATGTTGACTGAAAGTGAAGAACCGTGATGCTATAAGGAAGCTGTGCTTCGTGATGACAAGCGCAAGTGGGAGCTTGCTATGCAGTCGGAGATATATTCACTTAAGAAGAATGACACATGGGATCTTGTTTCTTTGCCAAGAGAGAAGCATGCGCTTCCATGCAAGTGGGTGTTCAAGATGAAAGTCATAGATGATAAAGTGCCTAAGTATAAGGCGTGGTTAGTTGCCAAGGGATTCAAGCAAGAAAGGGGTGTGGACTTTGATGAAATCCTCGCCAGTTGTGTTGATGACCACTCAGATGTGTGCTTGGCTTGGTGGCGAAAGAGCACATGGAGTTGAAGTAGATGGATGTCAAAACTACTTTTCTTCATGGTGACTTACATGAGGACATCTACAGGCAGCAGCCTGAGGGTTTTGTGCAAAAAGGTAGAGAGAAGTTGGTATGCAAGCTTAAGAAGAGCCTAAGCAGGCACCGAGGGAATAGTATCACAAGTTTGATGCATTCATGAGATCTCAATGCTTCAGGCAGGGTGAGTCAAATCACTGTCTTTACACCAAGAAGGCCGTAGATGGCAGCCTGGTTATACTCTTAATGTGGATGATATGCTGCTTGCTAGTAGGAATAGCTATGAGCTAGATGGCATTCATGCCAAGTTGCATGAGGCATTTGACATGAAGGACTTCGGAGATGCAGGACACATTTTGGGCATGCATATTACGCATGACAAAAAACAAGGACTCTTATGGTTATCCTAGAAAGAGTATGTCCACAAAGTGCTTGAGTATTTTAATATGGTGGGGGGAAGGCATTGAGTACTCCTCTACCTCCGTATGTGAAACTCAGCCAGAAAGATACTCCGAAGTCAAATGGTGAGAAGGCCAAGATGGCTAAGGTTCCTTATGCATCAGCCATTGACAAACTAATGTATGCTATGATAGCTACAAGGCCCGACATTGTATTTGCAGTGGGAGTTGTTAGCAGGTATATGGCAAATCCAGGCAAGAAGCATTGGGAGGTAGTGAAGGATATGATGCGTTACTTGCGAGGTATGCAAGAGATGTGCATATGCTTTGGTAGGCGAGATGCATGTGTATTGGGATATACAGATGCAGATTATGCA
Organism: Cibotium barometz; assembly: GCF_041138505.1. Taxonomy (NCBI): domain Eukaryota; kingdom Viridiplantae; phylum Streptophyta; class Polypodiopsida; order Cyatheales; family Cibotiaceae; genus Cibotium; species Cibotium barometz. The sequence goes on along the minus strand of NC_141093.1, from coordinate 46,399,327 downwards.
ATTCATGCACGTTAAAGTCTACTTTCGGCTATGTCTTTACTTTTGTTGGAGGTGCAGTGTCATGGATGTCACGTGCACAGAGTGTGTTTCACTCTCTACCATAGAGGTTGAGTATGTTGCAGCCACAAAGACTTGCAAGGAAGCTATTTGGCTTAGTCGGCTAGTGGGAGATTTTGGAGTCACAGTTGGTACTCCATTGTTGCATAGTGACAGTATGAGTGCTATACAGCTAGCACAGAATCCGGTCTTTCATGCGAAGACCAAGCACATTGAGGTCAAGTATCATTTCATCAAAAAGGTACTTGAGGACAAGTGGCTTGAGCTTGTCAAGGTGCCTACGGATGACAATCCTATAGAACTTCTGACAAGGATCTACCATCTAAGAGGTTTGCATGTCTCAGAGATATGATGGGTATTGGATAGTATGTCTATTGATTGTTCTCGCTCAGAGGCACATTGGCCTTTAAGTGGGAGGTTGTTGGAGGTAAAGGCCTCTGCCTATTAAAACCCCTATGTACAATACATACCCATCATATATATAATGATAGACTTAGAAGATTAGGGTGATTGAGCACACACCAAACCTGTCTCTCTCCTCTCTCCCTCACCCTATGAGTGTTTCCGCTTAGCTCTCTCTAGGAGGGAGGGGGCTCTGCCAGATCTTGAGAGCGCTTATTCACTTATTCCAAGAGAGGGATTTTAGAGTCCATCACTTTGATCTCCAGCCTCATTGAGGATTCTTTCCCTCCAGAGAAGGTTCTTCTTTATAGAGTTTCTCTTCGGGAGGCCACCCCCTTCAGTGCTTTTAGGAGATATGCAGAGAGGGATCTGTCTCTTTTTTGGTCGGCCCTTGATCTTGGATTTGTGGAGAGTTAATCTCGTTTGGAGTTGGTTCCGGTTTTCTGCATGCAGTTAGGTGAGATAGAGCAGTAACTCGGCTCCACGGTTGCAACTTGAGAGGGTCTCCTTTCTTTCCCTTCAGGAAACTTTTGCTCTCACAGCTATGAGTTGTGGTCGGCCGGCTTGATTGACAGAGAGATTGCGAAGTAGTTGCTTTGTATGACACGTACTTGATTGTCCATAGCTTGGTTGATTCTCAGCTTCATTCATGCCTTTGGAGACTCACTCAGGGCAATGGCAGGGCTTTGTTGTTTATGTTCTTTGCACTCTATGGCAATATGTCGGTGGACCGTTGTTTCAGTTGGTTTAATTTTAAGGGACTTCATTCTCGCCGCTGTTCATTTCCTCTGGAGGATGCCATTGTATTTCATTGCTCTCAGTTGTGGCCTTCAGTCAAGTCTGTTTTATGGTCATCACAGCCCCAAATGGATGCTCATGTTGTAGCCTCTGGCTCTTCCTCTCAATCATTCCATGACTAGGTTGTCTTTTCTATCATGGAATGTAAGGGGTCTCAATGGAAAAAGGTTTTTCATAGATTCTGAGGGCCACAGGGCGGGAGTCTCACTTGTGGCTGCTTAGAGATTCTCTTCGTCCGATATCCTTGGGTTCCCAACCTAACTTTGTACGTATTTAGGAACACAAGCTTTCTCAGGAAAGGATTGATAGATGCCGTTCTTTGATTGGTGGCCAGAGCAGGTCAGTCTGGAGCCCAAAAGGTGGTACTAGGGGAGGAGTTTGCATTACAATTTCAGCCAAGTGGGTTTCAGAGACGCCATTGATTGATTGGTGGGCCAAAGCAAGTCAGTCTGGAACCCAAAGGATGGTACTAGGGGAGGAGTTTGCATTTCAGTTTTAGCCAGGTGGGTTTCAGACATTCTTTAGGAGGGATCCCTAGTGGAGAGTAGAGCAATCTTTGTCATTCTTCAGGTTGAGAATACCACAGTTGGTGTTCTCAATGTTTATGCTCCTACTTCTCCTGGTTAGAGGGGGGTTTTTTGGACCCAGCTCAAAGAGTCTCTCCCTCAAGTAGATACTCGTATAGTTGGAAGGGATTTCAATGTGGTTGAATTCTCTGAAGACAAATCAGGTCAGACAGAGGGAGGCTTATCAGATAGAGAGTCGAGTGGGATAGACTCTCATTACATGCAGGCCTCCTGGATGCTTACAGATTAGATGATTTCTCTCATGTATCTGACAGCTTACAGTTCTCTTTGTCAGGCTCTCATCATGGCTCTCTTGCTCTAGGGTTGGACAAATTTTATGTTGGTCAATGGGGCCAAGCTAGAGGCGGTCATGTGGAAATCATTCCAAGATATGTTTTTTCTTATCATGCTCCAGCTTTGTTGGAGATCTGGCCCACCTCTAGATTGGGGAGTCCAAGCTCTATTAAAGTCCCGAATTTTCTATGTCTGGATGCATAGTTTGTTCAGTTTCTTCAGGGTGCTTGGCTTCTGAGGATCTTCCTTTGGTGGGGCGTTGGGTGCCATGGTTGTAGAGAGCTCTTCAAAGAGTGAGCGGTGCATGTCAGTTAAAAGAAAAGCAAGAGAAAGAAAAGCATAGATTGAGAGAGAGAGAGTTGTCAAGGCAGAGGTCGCTGCCTTGCAGGGCCTTGTGCAGAGTTTTCCGGACTCCCTTTTTATCAGAGGTCAGGTTACTGCAGCCCAAGAGAGTCTTGAGGATTGCAGGGCAGGAGGGCTCAGATTTTACTCTCAGCAGACCTTCTGGGTGCAGAGAGGAGACAGATGCTCTAGAGATTTTTTCAGGGCATTGGTCAAAGATACTCCTCTGATAGTTTACGAAGACGTGTTGATATCTTAGGGGTGATTTAGTCAGATCTTCGTTGTCTTATGTTTATACTGTAGGCCCAGTTACAATGGATGTGGTTGATTGTTTGGAGACACATCCGACAAATAGTCACAGAGAGGATGAGTGTTATGTTGGATTGCCCCCTCACTCCATAGGAGCTTTCGGATGCCTTGTAGGAGCTTCCTACTGACAGACGCCTAGGAGAGGATGGTTTATCTCCATTTTCTTCACTTCTCTTTGGGATATTATTCGCTCTCATCTTCTTCTCTCTTTTCAGGAGGCTCTCCAATTAGGTTCCTTGGGGGAGTCCTTATGCACTAGTCTCATTTGTCTCATCCCAAAAGGGGGAGACAAGAATCTTCTCAAGAATTGGAGACTCATCACTCTTCTTCGAACAACTTATAAAATTTTAGCAAAGACATTGGCTCTCCGCTTGAGACCTTTCCTATGGGACATTATTAGAATCACTTAGATTGGCTTTGTTTAGGATAGGAGTATCTTGGATAATGTTCCTTGCCCTGGTAGGCTACTTATTGGGCTCGGGGAGTCAACAGGACATTGCAATGCTCCTTCTCAACTTTAAGAAGGCCTATGACAAAGTGGAATGGAGTTTCCTAGAAGGTACCATGAGGATATTGGAGTTCAGTGATCGGTGGATTTTATGGGTACCATCTCTATATAGTCATTCAGCCAGCAGGATGGTTCTATGTGAAGGTAGAGGTCCTGTGTTTCAGCTTTCTAGATCAATTCAGCATGGCTGTCCTCTTGCACCTTATCTTTTCCTTTTTGTGGCTCAGGCTATGGGATATTTCTTGCAGGCCACCAATTAGGGCACCTTGGGCCTTTCCCTCCCTCTTAAACAAGATCATGAGCTTCTAGATACTGAGTTTGCAAACTATACTTCATTGACAATCAGAGGTGACTAGCACAGCTTGACTTTGGATTCCTCATCTATTGGTAAGTTTTGACTGGCTTCATGTGGGCTTGTTAATTGGAATAAGTCTAAAGGTTTTTGGATGTGTACACAGGAGGATACACTGGTTTGGGGTTTAGACAGAGGTTTTGTCTAGGCTCCCATAGGTACTTCAGATATTTGGGATTTTAGGTTGGCATTTATGTATCTACCTCTCCGCAATTTGCTCGTGTCTTTGAGAATAAAAAAGAAGCTTGTATTGGAGTACGGCAAGGCTTTCTCTAGCTGGTAGAGCGTTCTCAACCAAGTCTTGTGAGCCACTGTGTGGTATGTAGCTTTGTGTTGGTGCTTCCATGTAGATAGTATCAGACAGGTAAAGAGACTTCTTGGGAACTTCCTTTGGAGTGGTGGTGATGGCTCAGCAGATACTAGAGCTAGAGTTTCTTGTGACACGATCACTCTTCCCACATCATAGTAGGGAGGACTGGGAATCTTGGATCCTAAATGTCAGAGCAGAGCTCTCCTAGTTAAGCTTCTTGTCAGAGGCTTGACTCCTGTGGAGACCACCCATGGAAGCAATTTCTTCTCCATGTTATTCAGCAGTGCACTCCTTCAGCGCAGCAAACCAGTGGTCTGAGAGCATCTCCTGGATCTTTTTGGCGGATTTTCATGTTAATCCCACTTCACCTTTTGTGAAGTGGCTCATTCAGATTTGGGATATCTTTGGCCACTATCTCTCATCCGAGCAATTCCTTCATCTGTAGAGGAGATTGCTTGTCAACCTTTATATGAGAACACCTATCGTTATCAGGTTGTGGTTTTGGGGGGTGAGCAAAGATTCAGACTTGCTCAGTGGCACTCGCAGAGCATATGTTCTGTTGGTGATTGGTTTAGGGGCAGACATGAGCTTTTAGAGGAGGTCATTACTGACTCATATGGACCTCTACCTCTTGTTGTTGTGTATAGACTTTAGATTATGAGAGCCATTCCCCAGTTATGGAGAGAGAGACTTACAGAGCTTCATGAGGATCCTCCTTCTCTAGTTTGGGTAGGTTGTTTAACGAGGCTGGCATTTGCTCTGGGGTTGGGCTAGGCCCTACTCCTTTATATTTTTTCCAGTTGACACGTCTCACAGGTTTCCCCTTCATAGTAACCACATTACCAACAGGATTTGGTTTGGTAGAGGATGAAGTTCATTGACTGTTTAGGGAAGGTCTGGTCCGTTGACCCCTCCCATCTTGTTGTTACGGAGGAGCGGAGATGGAGGCTGTGGATTTTTTAGGGTAGACCACTTTCCCAATTACTCTGGGATCCAGGAGAGAATTCATGGCCGGCTCCTCAAGGTGCACATGGTATTGTCTCTTTCAGTATTGGACGAGGGGGGGTTGTAGGATTCAGCAGAGGAGTATTCATCATCAGCCCTGTGTTGTTTGGCATTGGAGAGGTTAGGGGGTGAGAGAGCAGTTATTGAATTCCTTCCAGAGTCACTTATCAGCGATTAGTCGTGCTAGGAAAGTATCCTACTTTCTTTGGCTCACTATTCCTAGAGGGACTCCAGTTGGTACTTGGCTTCATCAGATGGACAGACCCTCGTTGCGCTTGAGATGCAGGCTCGTAGAGGAGTCCTGCAAGCATTGTCTTTGGAGTTGTCACAATGCCCTGGCGGTATGGACTGCCATTTTCAGATTGTTCTCTTTTGTTTCATCCGAGTCCTTCATTATAACTTGGGGAGCATCTCTTTGGGGTGGAGCCTGTGTGCCTTTGCATTGTATGAGGCTGAGCTAGGTGACAGGGCTTTTTCATGCAGAGACATGTGAGACGTAGTCCTTTAGAGTTGAGCACCATGGATTCGTAGAATCTTTTTTAGATTCCCATCCTAGTTTAAGATTTTTCGCCTTCATTATCGGTAGGTTCAGCCTGGGAGGTCATCTCTAGTATTGCATTGTGGCGGATTTGGTGTTCGAGATGTTTGCATGTGCTGGGAGGTCACCATACCACAGTTGCAGATATACTCGCTTCTATTTGGGCTAACATGATATTCACTATCGAGGGGAGCAATGTACAGGTTCCTTTATTGCTGTTAGAGATAGATTGATCTCTTTTATGAGGACCTGGGATTGCTCATTATTTTTTCATTTTATTGCCCACGGGATGATATGGCACTTCAGTCCACCCCCATGGTTGTTTGCTGATATGGATGAGCCTAGGGATAGAGTCATTGCTCTCCCATCAATTGTACATAATTGATTTTTTGAATTGAGTATATTACTTGTTTCCTGAAAAAAAGCTACATGCGCTAAGGCACTAGATGGCTCCCAAGTCCACCCTTATTACATTTTGACGAGTATTTGGACAGGTTGCATGGCCATTTGGGCTGGCATGCAAGGGGGTTCCCGGGCTGCCACTTGTAGGAGATCCAGCTTTCTTAGGGAATGGAGGGGATCCCCCTTCTTCTCCGAGTCCACCACAAGACATGGCATTTCGAGAAGAGTGTCCTCTTCTTCGTGGAGGATCTGAAATGACTAGAACCACAGGGAGATGATCAAAGGTGGAAACACCAAGGGCAATAAACACCGGCCCACCTCTATCAAGTGCCCAATCACCAACATAAAATCTGTGTATGCATGCATGAATGGGTCCCTGTTGCCTCCTGTTTGACCAAGAATACAATGATAAAGGCATCCTCTAACCAAGCATCTATGCCACTGAAGTGAAAGAGAAATGTATCCTAGGCTGCCCTCTGAAGAGAATGAATACCACCTTCTCTGCCTCCCTTCATGTCTAAAGGCAACTCCACCATATTGAAGTCACCTTCAATAATCCAGGAATTTGCAATAGGGGCCCAAGAAAGGAGTTCCTTCCAAAGGACACAAGCACCTCTATTGTTGGGGGCATAAATGTTAAGGAAACCAATTTTACGACCCCTAGTCAATAGAATAATCCATTGCACTCTGGATGGAATGATAATACCATGACCCACCAAGAAGGGGTGGAGCATTTGACAATGAAACGCAAGTACCTCCCCTCGTGCCAAAAGCTGGAGACCAATAAGTACAACCAGAAAGTATCTTTCCAGACTATGCACAATCTCTGAGATCCAATTTGTGCTCTTGCAAGAACAAAATATCAATGGTTCCTCCATAAACACTTGCATGAAGTTGATTCAGAATCAATTGCCTATGACAGTGGTGAGGAATACCGCCTAGGCCCAACTGGCAACCCTCATCAATGGGATGAGGAAGCATGCAACCCCTTACCCGACCTTGTGGACGAAAACCCTCAGTGGGAGGATACATGTTTCCTGTTGTAAACCTATTAGAGAGTAGGATACTTTGGAGAAAGAGTCCCTATTCCCTAAGGAGCCACCCTGTCCATAGGAATACCCACAAATGTTTCTCCATGTGAGGAGGGGTAATCTCCTCACCCTCTAGCTCAGCCAAGGGTGAAAAGGAGTTTCTGACCAACAACCCAATAGCCAGCATGCGCAAGATCCTTGCATGAGTAGAAGGAGACGAAAAAATCTAATGTTGTGGGAAGGCCACAGTAGTAACAGGCTGAGCAGCGTGAAGATGTACCAGAAAACCACTAGTTGCACTCGACACAGGACCACCTGGGTCAGCTGCTATACCCGAAACAAGAGGCGGGTCAGCAGCCTAAACATGTACCAAAAGAGTGCCAGTTGCATCTGAAACACGAGAGTCCTCAAGTCCAACAAGACTAGTGGAAGAAAAAGGGTGTGGCCCCTCTTGATGAACAGGAGGTGGAGGGACCACTTTGACACGAACCCACCTAGAAGTGGGAGGATGTGTCGGCCTAGCAACAGGAATTGGAGGTGCTCTTGGCCTCTTCTTCTTCTGTGGGCAATCCCTGGCAAAGTGCCCAAAGGTCCTACAAATCCTGCATCGATCCTGGGCGAGCAGCAGCAGCCGACCCAACAAAGTTTAAGTACATAGACAAATATAATTTGTGCATCATAGATGAAAATAATTGTGCACGTGGAGAAAATGGTATTAAAAACTAGTAGGTCTTTGTGAGAGACAAATATACTAGTATTGTCAAAAATACACGGCCTAGCGGAATAGAAACTGAACAAAGAATAAAGAGTACTCGGCAAACTGGGGAGAACATGATTTTCTTTCATTACTCAAAGTAATACAAATGATGCCTCCCTTCACCCGTGTGCTTCCACAGTGGAGCTTAGATGGCGATCTAGTCAGATGCTAGATGAAGGGCTATTCGTTGGATCACTTAATACCAGAGGACTAGGGAGGTGGCCTCTTTATAGCCTAAGGTCGGCAAAGGCGGTGGTTGGTGGGGACCGACTAGCCGGACAGACTAATCGCCCATAGAATATTCAAGGAACATTATTATACCTTCGCCTCAGGGGCTCCTGCTCCCAAACCCCCGCTAGTTGGCTTCCCAACCCCAATGAGAGCAAGGGGCTCCACACATATTGAGACCATGTGCCTCGTTGTGCTACCAGCTTACTTGCCCTACCTAACCCATAGGCTAGATCCACGTAGGTCACCTTTCTACCATCAACAGTCTCATGGTAGGCCTCATTTGACATGCAAGTCAAGATCCATCCAATGTACGGGCTCACACCTAGCTTCTCCTCATAACGGGGGCCTTACAACTTTAAGCACCATGAACCACTCGAGGTATGTCACGAGGGTGGGGCATTGAGCATATCTAGCACCCCCCCCCCCTGAATGTCCACCCGTAGGTGAACTACTTTCTCGGCCCAATGCCAAGTCTCTAAAGATAAGCTTGAAGCTGATCCTTCTCGAGTGCCTTGGTGAAGATGTCTGCTCCATTCTACTCTGTTGGACGGTAGACCATTTTCACTATCCCATCCTCGATCAACTCATGCACATAGTGATATTGGATTTCTATATGTTTCGTGTGTACATGAAACACTGGATTTTTAGCAATGGCCATGTAACTCTGACTGTCACATCTCAGTACAGTTACCTCATCCTCTTGCACTCCAGATAAGGAGTGATGCTTGCTGTAAAGGGAACTGACATCTGCAGGTGAAAGCACTGTGTAGGAGGGTGCAAACTGAGGGAAAATGAGGCTGAGATCTGCTGCGTGGAAAAGCTGGAATGCTGCATGGAAGAAGGCTCAGATCTGCTGGAGATCATACTGAGAGGGGGAACTGGATTAGGCATGGAGAAAGAAGGGGGATTTGCTGCAAGCAAGTTCAGATATGTGTCCAGAGGCAAGGAGAGAACTGCTGCAGGTATAGCTGAATAAGTAAAGAGTTAAAGCATATGTGAAGCAGAATCTAGGCAAGCAGCAGCAAGCTGTAGCACTCATGTAGCATCAAGATCTGCAACTTGGAAAATGGCAGGTCATGATCAGACTTGTTTGAAAGTGCCATAAACTGGCGATGCAGCCATAATGACATTTTGCAGATTTGATGTTGCACTTTCTGCAAGTGCCTAGTTTCAGACTTCTGTACCAGTGGCTGGCCGACAAGGAGAAGGACGGAGAATGAAGGGTCCCAAAATGACAAAACATCCAATGACACCACCTCCTAGACTCTAGTAAAATGAACATGAATAAATAACCCAACTGTGCATCAGTGTAAAAGCTACATGTGCATGTAATCACAAAGGCATTCCATCTGCAAAGTTTCCATCTATGTCTGTATTAAGACTCCCTTTTTTAGGAGAGCCTCATTTTGGGAAACAAAACTTATTTTGATGTCATCTAGGGTATCGTGTATGATACAGTGGTATTTCATAAGGGTTCTTGTTCCCATTTCCAAGGAATCAGCATTTCTGAAATGTAATTATGGGAAATGAATGGGTAATTTCAGGAATGCAAGGATGTGATTAACTGAGTGTAATACTGGTATTTATTGCGTAGATTTATTTGATGTGACAGGGTGTTGCTTTGAGGGGCTTGTTCATAATCGACAAGTCTGGAATCATTCAATATGTAACTGTCAATAACTTAGCATTTGGAAGGAGTGTGGATGAAACTTTGAGGACTCTACAAGTGAGTATTGGAGGTTGAAGATACTTTCCACTTTATATTTTGTAAATGTGTTTTACAGGAAATGGTGTGTGAGAGTTCTGTTTCATTCAAAACTATACCTTTTTTAGGACGGATGATGGTCAGTTGATCTACTTTACTTCTTTGTTATAGCGTTCCATAATGTGTATGCTGGCTTATATAGATCTTTAAAAAAACTTCAGTGTCCCTTGTGCCATTTTTAATAACTGACAGTCATTGTTCTTCCTTAGTGAGATTTGTATATTTTGAGCTGGCTCTGCTGTGTTCAGGCAATCCAGTATGTGCAGCAATACCCCGATCAGGTCTGCCCTGCTGGTTGGAAGCCTGGAGACCATAGTCACCAGGGAACGGGAACGGATATGGGAACGAGGGGCCAATCCGGAACGGGAACGGGACCCCTTGCAATCCGGAACGGGATCCGGAACGACACGTTATCATATTTCAATACACATGAGTAGACAAATATACAATTAAAAGCAGGGGAGGCAAAAAGAGACAAATATACAATTGAAAGTAGACAAAAAGAGACAAGAATTTGATAGCAAACTCAATGACCTTGTTCATATTTAGAAAACCAGAAGTACAATAGCTTGTACAATGTACAGCCACATAGTGAAAGCTAGATAGCTAAGAACAAAGAAACCTAAAGTCCTAGGTGATATCAAATAGGTGCAAAGATGTCAGCTAGATCATCCATAGATGCATCATGCATCGATGCAGGTGGAGGTTGTGGAGGTGGAGGTGGAGGGTCGTCATCATCCGACTCAGACTGTGGCTCCATATCTATGAAGCTCTCATGGTCAAAGTCACCACTAGCAACCTGGGCTAATAGTCGCAAGTTGGCTGACACATACACAAGGTCATTTGTTCTGGTAGTGAGTAGCCGATTTCTCTTCTTCGAGGCAACATGGCTAAAAACACTCCATAGTTGCTCAATTGGAGAAGAACTTGCATTCTGACTGAGAATGCGCATTGCAAGCCGTTGTAGCTCTGGAGTACCCGATCCGTAGTTCTCCCACCAAAGAGCACCTCCCATAAGTGTCCTATCTTGTTGGGCATCTGCTGAACCAAAATTACCTGTCTTTGCTCTGTACTTTTCCAAATCAATTCTAATCTTGCTTCTCATCATAGCATCAGGCACCAATCTGGCAAGGATTTTGTCCCAGCCATTTGTGACTTCTTCATCCGATTCCTGGCCTTTGCCTTGAAACTCTGGATCAATCACAAATGCAGCTGCATGCATTGGTGAGTGATATCGGTCCCACCTTGCTTGACACAAACTTTGAAGTTCTGCCTTCTTTGTTGTGTCGGGCTCCAAAGAAAGGATACGCTCCACCATCTTGTCCATGCCCTCATAAACTTTGCCAATGCAAGGTTTTTTCCCATCCACCATACGCAGCATGTAGATAATGGGCTTCGTAATGTTGACAACATGCTCAATCTTCACCCACAAAGGAGCATCCATGATGTGGGTGTACAAGTTGTTCCTTGTGTGCTACGGGCAGTGGGCCACGTGCTCCACTCATCACTCACTACAAGCTGCTTGAGAATGTTATGGAGTGCAACTAGCCTCTCTAGCATAATAAATGCAAAACGAGTTTCCGAATATTTTTTAAGATCCAAGTTTGGGGATCTTTTCCTAAACTCGGAGAGGCTAAATGTGTGCCGAGTGATGAATGAAACTATGTCTTTTCCCTTTGCTATGCATGGTGCTACCCATGAAAGACCATCAATGTCTTTCAGAAGATTATTCAAGCCATGTGCAATGCATGGAGTGAATGTGATGTGTGGATACCTTGCCAAAAGAAGGTCGCTTGCAGCTCGATTTGAGGCCTCCCCATCACCAATGACCTGGATCACATCTTGAGGACGACCCACTTGCTCAATTGCCTCTGCCCATTCCTCCACGATGACGTCGGCATACTTGCCCGTTGGAGAGGCATCATGGGAAGACACAAAAAATGTGTTCCCTCGAGAGTATGCGATGATGCCATGGATGGAGCGAGATTGGCTATCACTCCATCCATCACTAATGATGGAGACACCGTTGCGTTGCCACCCTTCCTTGACGTTTTGCATGGCTTGCTCAACAGCTTCCTTTTCCTTTGCCAAAAGCGTGGTTCGAAGGCTCTCCGAAGAAGGGGGAGTGTAGGTTGGTCCAAATTCAGCAATGAGACGAACCATTTCCCGAAAATAAGGGGACCTTGCCACATTGAAAGCAATGTGGTCATGGTAGAAGAACCTTGCAATAGCTGCATCCACGGCTTCTCGTTTGCGTGGATTCCAAGAACCCGCAAGAGTTCTTTGCGTGCCTTTGGGGGGTGGCGGTTGATGCACGGAAGAAGAGCCTACGGATGTGGAGAAGTTGCTTGAAGGAGTTGTAAAGAATGATGGGTTCGCAGCCATAGCTCTTGGAGGAGGAGCACGAAAAATCACTTCATTATGCCTAGCTTCTAGCTCTCTCTTTTTCTCAGCTGAGATTGACAAGCATGGTTGGATTTCTTGTCCCGGCTCATGGATTAGGTGACCTCGAACTCGGTTGACTCCCCCATGTTTGGTGCTGCCACAATAGCGACATTTCCACTTCCTAGCTCCTCCGCCTTGATTGGCCTCAAGAATATCCACCTCATCCCACCATGACCATGCTTCGTTCTTCTTGGCTCTCTTGGTTCCCTTAGGAGGCATTATATGAGAGAGAGAGAGAGAGAGAGAGAGAGAGAGAGAGAGATTGTACTTGGCTATGAGAGAGAGATTGTACTTGGCTATGAGAGAGAGAAAGCTGTCTTGGTTCCCTTAGGAGGCATTATATGAGAGAGAGAGAGAGAGAGAGAGATTGTACTTGGCTATGAGAGAGAGAGATTGTACTTGGCTATGCACACTGTACTTGCAGCTGCACTGTGCAGGATTTTATAAGTTCTCAGAAAGGTACGTTTTTTTTTTAACGTTGATATTGACGTTTTTTTTTTGAACGTTGCAGGGCAGCCTGCAGGTCGTCTTTCAACGTTTTTTTTTAACGTTGCATAATCTTTTCGTTTTTTGTTTTGTTTTTTTTTTAGGGGTCGGCGGCGGCGCTCAACGCAGGTATCCGTTTTTTTTTTAAATAAAACGGGTGCCCAACGTTTTGGGCACCCTTTAAAAAAGGCCCAAATTTTGGGCCTTTTTTAAAGGGTGCCCAAAACGTTGGGCACCCTTTAAAAAAGGCCCAAACGTTGGGCACCCTTTGAAAAAGGCCCAAAGGCCCAAATTTTGGGCCTTTTTTAAAGGGTGCCCAAAATGTTGGGCACCTGTTTTATTAAAAAAAAAAACGGATACGCTGCCGGCTGCCAAATCTGGGGAAAAAAAAATCGTTAACGCTGCCGTTTCGCGAATCAGGGAAAAAAAATAAAAAAAACGTTGCTCCACGTTCCACCGTTCCCAAGGTGGCTTCCTCCACGTTCCCCCGTTCCGCACCAGTGGAACGGCGTTCCCATGTGACTATGCTGGAGACAGATCAATGACTTCTGACCCCAAGCTTAGCAAAATATATTATTAGGGAATATATTTTTGTTATGTTTACTTGACTCAAAACATTGCCAAGTGTATGGGGTATGAAGACAAAACAAGAATTGTTGGTGTTTTTGGTTGACATGAAGTTGATGAATGTTTCCTACCAATTGCTACAATGTTGTGTACATGATTTTTTGTAAATTTTGAAGTGATTGTTACAAATGCCAAAACATATCAGGCTTACAAAGAAGGTTGTGAAGACATGAACAATCTAGTTGAAAAATATATTCTTCGTTCCACATAAGCTATAACTCTGTAACCAGCGATAACCACTAAGCTTGCTGCAAGCGAGCTAGGTGATCCAATAGTTTCAACAACATCATTAAGGTAGGTGCCAGCCTTCATTATGGCTGAATCTGCCCTGCATCTCCGGAGTGCGGACAGAAACGCAGTGCACAAACATCTATATTCAGCTACTTGACAATGTGGTTGCATTCACCCTGGGATAAGTGGACGGAGCAGTATTCTTATTACGGTGTTGCAGTGACTGTTAGCTGGTGTATTTGATTTAGGAAGACAGTAACTGGTACTGCAATCTCAAGATCGTAACATGTCTGGAACACATTGGGAGGCATTGTATGGCACATGAATCAGTTCAACGACATTACAATGTAATACTAGAAATCACCTCCCAGGCTGATCCAGCCAAAGAAGGTAGAGAATCCAGTGCTAGGACGGGAATCTGAAATAAATCTTGCAATCCATAATGCTCAACTCTGTGGGACCACGTCTCAAGTGTCTCTGCATGAAGAAACCCCCATCCCTAGGCTCGGCCTCATATAAGGAAAAGGCTCTAGAGGCTCTGCCCCATAAAGATGCACCCGGGGTCATGATAAAGGAGTCGGATGAGACGAATGAAAACAATCTAAAAATACCGGTCCTGCATTGTGATAGCTCTACAAACAATGTTTGTAGGACTCTTCTGCGAGCTTACTCCTCAAACATAGTGAGGGTTTGCCCATCTAGTGATGCCAAGAGCCAACTGGAATCCCTCTATGAATTGTGAGCAAGAGAGTAGGAAACTTTCCTGAAGTCCCCAAAAATGAGTTCAGAAGAAAACCAAGAGCTGCTCTGTGATCCCCTAAGCCCGACAATGATGAAAATCAGTAGGCTGATGGTAAACACTCCTCTGTTGAATCATGTAACCGTCGAGTACTAAAAGAAGGGAACTGACAAGTCTACACCCTAAGGAGCTGGCTATGATCACTCACCTAGGTCCCAGTGCAACTGAGAGAGAGGTCTACCTTGATAAATCCATAACCTCCATCTAGGCTTCTCAGTAACAACAAGACAAGAAGGATCAAGGGACCAAACTTTCCCTAAATAGTCTAGGACTATGATCCTTTACCATGCCAAATCCTGATGGTCCTAGAAATGTAGAGGTTATGAAGGGGGCAGTCTGTGAGATGTATCTACATAAAAATAAATCAAAGGTGCAAGAACCAGTCTCACTTCACAACAAATGCCGACCTCATGATGCATTCTGACCAAACTGGGGTAGGAGGATCCACTTGAACCTCCATAAGTCTCTCTCTCCATAATTGGAGAATGGCTCTCATAATCTGAAGTCTATGGCAGAGGTCCAAATCTACCAATAATATCCTCCTTTGTAATCTCATGTTCTCCCTTGAACCAATCACCAATAGAGCATAAGCCGTGAGAATGCCACTGTGCTAATTTGGATCTCTGCTCACCTCCTAAAACCACACCTTGATACCGAATCAAAGTGTTGTGAAAGATAGGCTAACGGGCAATCTCCTCCACAGAGGAAGGCACTGCACGAATAAGAGACTGGTGGAAGAGATCCAAGATCTGAATGAGCCTTTTCACTAAAGGTGAAGAAGGCTCACAATGATAATCCGCCAAGAAGATCCAACTGATGCTCCATGTCCACTAGCCCGCCGCTGAAGGAGTACACTGGTGGATACCATGAAGAAGAAATTGCTTCCATGGATGATCTCCCAAAGTCAAGCCTCTAACAAGAAGCTTAACTAGGATAGGTCTACTCCAACTGTCATAGGGATGTGATTTTTTATTGTGTACTTTTAAACTCTAAAGTAATTGAATTTATTCCCGCGTGAATATTGTGGACTCTTGTGTAAATAGGAATTCCGGGAGCAACTAATGTTCAACCGGACTCAGGAAATCAGCTCTTG
This sequence comes from Cibotium barometz, assembly GCF_041138505.1. Classification (NCBI taxonomy): domain Eukaryota; kingdom Viridiplantae; phylum Streptophyta; class Polypodiopsida; order Cyatheales; family Cibotiaceae; genus Cibotium; species Cibotium barometz. The sequence continues at coordinate 46,383,979 of NC_141093.1, read as the reverse complement.
TTAGCACAGGAATTCCGAGAGCACTTGTGCATGCATGCTGTCACCATTTATTGATATCCCAAGGTTAATAAAGTGGTTTGACCAAGTTTTGACTAAGTTTGACTTTAGTCAAAGGATATTTTTAATGGTCGAAGTAATGTTGACTTTTAATTAATGATTTAATTAAAGTCAGAGAACTCGGAGGATTCCGAAAGACTTAAAGGATTCTAAGTATTAAAAGGGGAGGATTTCCAACAAGCACATTTAATGTGCTAGTGACCCGGTCAAAGTCAAAGTGACCCAGTCAAAGTTTAAAAATGATTTGGAGGATTCCCAGAGTGGGGCATTGGACCCAAGTGGATTAAATTCCAGAAAATCCAGAAGAAAAAGGAATGGGACCCGGACCCAAGTGGTTTGATTCCAGAAATCCGGAGAGGAAAATAAAAAGGGGGGACTGGACCCTAGTGGTTGAAATTCTAGGAAATCCAGAAGAACAAGAATGGGGCCCGACTCAAGTGGTTAAATCCAGAAATCCGGAAAAGTTAATGGGAACCGGCCCAAGGGATTGATGTTAAATCATCGAGAAACTCGGTGTGACTTCGGTCAAAGGAATTGACCTCGGTCAAAGGTCTTTGACCTCAGCCAAAGAGGTTTGACCTTGGTCAAAGTAGGTTGACTTTGGATCAACCAAGTATATATTATTATGTGTACACATATATGTGTGTGGGGACGCCCACTGTGACTAGGATTAGTCAAGTTTATTATTTTTAATGATGCATGCAAGGCTAACAATTAATGTGCGCTTGGATGGTGCCATTAGTATTGTTACAGGTACCCAGGGTGAAATTAAAAAGGATTTTAAAGAGCGGGACCCTCGCACCGGCTTGCCAAGGCTCATATGACCGAGCGCGCGCAAGTAGCTTCCAATGTGTGTGCGGCAGCTAGCTAGGTGGCTTGTACCTAGCAGATAGCGACTATTGTGTAGGCACATGGCCAGTTACTATTTTTAGAGGGTTGGGATAAGTCTCACCTCTTGAAATGATTCTAGTTAGTTCTCAGTTCTTAGATTTTAGTTACAGCTAGTTAGTTCTCAGTTCTTAGATTTTAGTTACAGCTGCTTCTACAGAAAATTGTAAGTTACTTTTCTTGCAATAATAATATCAAACCTGCAAGGGGGGATCCAGGAAAGCAGTTGCCCTGGATCCTAGTTGGTGTGTGGCCCAGTTCTCACATGTATGAAATGCAGGAAGCCATGAAAAAGAGCAGGAAATGAAAAAAAAAAATTGAGTCGTGCTGCTATCTCTGATAATTTCTGCCTGTGTAATCAAGAATTGGAATGGACTTTATGGTTTTAGTGGTATCAGAGCTCAGCCTCATGGTTCCCCCGAATCATGACGGTCTTGGAAGCGCCCTGAGCAAAGACTCTGTTTGACATCGATGGAAAAAAAATTTGTGCAGAAGTAATATGCCCAGCAGGATGCAGGCGTAGGACACGAATTTGTTACTGGGGGCAGATGCCTTGAAGAAAACTGACGAACAGTTGAGAGAGAGGAAAATTGTAATCGCGATCGTCGAATAAGTGGTAAATTGATTGCAGCCTTAGTGCTATTAGTCAAGGGAAAAGCGGCGTAAAATAAACGCGACGCTGAATCTGTGAATAACAGAAGAACAAGGAACTGATCCTTGACGCCAAGCTTCATACCCCTTTGGAAAATTATGTAACGACCTGAAGCAAGGATAAATTTAAGGCCCAAAAATGCTAACTGTCGTCTAGAAAAGAATTGACGGGAAGGAGTCCCAAATTGAGGACGGACGCGACAGATGCTAAAGAATGTTCCGCCGCAGTTAACGTCGCGATGTGGAAAGCTTGCTGAAGTCCTTGCGATCAATTAATTATGGCTTGAGGCTTACGCAAGTATCTTTGTTCCCCTACCAAAGTGGCAGGCGCAACTGTTTCTATTGCGCGATGGGCTAGAAATACTACGACCGGGCAGATATAACCTTATGCTCACTTATACATCAGAAGTGAATCGCGAGTGCAGTCGCGATACAGGGGAATAAACAGAGAAGTAACTAACGATGTCGGTATTCAGAAATTCCTGATAAAGGATGAATTAAAACGGCTGCGAAGTCTATGTTGGCTGTACTCGTGTGGAGATGCGAAGACAGCAGAAGTGGTGAACTGTGAAAATTCGCGACAGAGGCCTGAAAAGAAATATTGATTAAGAAAAAGCGACGGGCATTTGGCCGCCCTGATAAAATACAGTAGCGTGATGCACTGTTGTCAACATTAAATGAAAAGAAGACTGCAAACTGATTCATAGTGACGCAGGAAAAAAAAAAAAGTGATAAGTCTCAATCTACTGGTGACTGTGTAAGACGGAGAATGCATTGTGAGTAAATGCCGCACAGTTATGACAGTTGTGTCCTTGAAACAGCAGGAATAATTCGAGTGGTTGTGCAAACAATGCGCAAGTGAAAGCAAGCTCTTCGATCGCGATCTGCCGGAGGGGAGAGATCCGTTGGTGGCATCGTTTGGGGAGCTGCTGTTTGATTTTGTTCCGACGATTGGTGGGCTTTCTCTTGCGGCTGCTCCGGACTTCAAGAAGGCCCCCGGTGGAGCGCCAGCAAACGTTGCTGTGGGCATCGCTAAGCTTGGTGGGCGGTCTGCCTTCATTGGCAAGAGGAGAGGGAAGGTAGGGGAGCTCACTCGACGCCCTCAAGCTCTCTGAGGAGACGCCCTCAAGCTGCTGAAGTTCTCTGAGGAGACGCCCTCTTTATGCAAGCCGTCAAGCAGGTTTAGGGAGATTGGATCGATCGCTGAGCTCAAAGGTGTCTGGCTCAAAGGAGTTCTCCTTTGGTACGACCGCTGTGCAGCAATCAAGGTTTTTGCAAACTGCGGTTTTCCCTGTCCTTTGCTGTGTCTGTTTTTATTGCATGTTTCTTTCATTTGGGTCTAGCTCGGGCTGGAAGTGGATAAGGAGTCCCATATGTCGTTGATCAAGGATCAGACGGGGCCGAGACCCACTCTGACTCTCAGAGACATGGAAGGCTCAGTAGCAGGGCTGGTCCAAGCCTTCTCATCTGGAGAATATTTAAGGAAACCAATAGGGTCGTGGCCCCCGCTCAGCTCCAAAGATAAAGGGCCATGGACGAATGTCACTGAAATGGATCTGAGACTCCAGCTAGAGGAAGCCCATCGCCAAATACACGTCCTCAACAGCCAGCTAGGAGAAGCAAATGTTCACAAGGAAACTCAAATACTCCCTGAGGATATCATGGAGCAAGATACCAATCACCTCACCAACGTAGGCTCCACTACTGTAAAAGTTGATCTCCCTCTAGATCTACTTCGGGATGTGGAGGCGGACTACTCAGGAAGATGTCTTATTGGCCTACTATTCGGCCCTAGACCTCCGGTGGACCACTTTAAAAAATGGATGGAAGATACGTGGAGGCCATTGGACATAGAAATTGAAGCTGTCCAAATCCTACCTAAAGGGTACTACCTTTTCCTATTCAAAAATAGATCAATGGCTCTCAAAATTCTGGGAGCAGGCCAATGGATGTACAGGAATGCACCCTTTTGCTTTTTCAGGTGGACAAAAGAGTTCTCAGCAAGTGGGCCTAAGCTCTCCACTTGCCCGGTTTGGATTGAGCTTCCGGATCTGCCTTACCACATGTACCCATGGACTGACAGAATTGCAGGCTCCCTTGGAAGGGTTCTTGGTCACAGACCGAAGTCATTTATCAACCCATCTTGGCACCCTCAAGTGCTGGTTGAGATAGACCTGGACAAGCCCTTAAAGGAGTCCATCTCTATCAATTGTGGAGAATTCAGTATAGAGCAAAAAGTTCTTTATAAGCATCTCCCGAATGCATGCTTCCATTGTGGAATGAAAGGGCATGTCATCAAAGAATGTCCCTCAAAAGCTCCATCTAAGAGCAATGCTCCACAAAGAAATGTAGTTCAGAAGGAAAAACAGTCCAACCTCGGAGTTGCCTTACAAAAGGTCTCAGCTATGGAGGATGTGCAAGCTAACGCAGCCTCTACTTCAACTGGTAACCTGTCCACCTTTGAAAACCCTTCCGGTAGTGACTCCCAGATAGGGAAGGGTAAGAGCGATGGATTTATTCCACCCCCTAAACGAAAGACCTTCAAACAGAAGAAGAACAACTCATCAAATCCCAAAGCTAACTTCTATTCCCTTCTGGACAAACCTGATCTTTCAGACTCAGATGAGGAATTTATTGATTCAATTCCAGTTAATCAGCTCAATCTGGACCGTTTGGCCTCTGAGATGGCTAATCTGGAAGATACCCAAAATCAAGAAGAGGATGACTCCATGCAAGAGAAAACGAAGGAGCAGCAACAAAGACAAACCTCTACCTCAGACAATGCCATGGACATATCCATAGATCTCAAAAGAAACCATGTACAAATGGAGGGTTCCCCCAAAGATGCAAATAAGAATAGAAGACAGAGGAAACAAAACCAAGCCCCCCCTCCATGAAGATATTGTCTTTGAATGTCAAAGGTCTTACAGACCCTAATAAAGGGAAAAAAGTTAAGGCATGGTTGAAACAACATGGTGATGTCGATGCTGTAGTGCTGACGGAGATTAAAGTCAGTGGAGATAATCTCATCCAAAGACTGAATGCAATAGATAAAAATCTCATATGGATTTATACCGCTCACCCTCAAGGCTCTGGAGGGGTAGCTTGTGGGTTGCACCCTAGATGGGAGAACCAGATCAGGGATATCCAAGTCGACCCTCTTGACCAATGGGTGGCGTTTGAACTTGAGGATTTTGTTCTGATAGGCATGTATGCAAACTGCCCGCAGACTCAAAGAGCTCGCATCTGGAATTCAGTCATGCAGGAGTATGATGGACCTGTCATTCTGATAGGAGATCTGAATATGGTAGAACTAGAGGAAGATAGATTCAATAAATTGGGGAAGCTTATCTCAGGTGCGGAAAAACTTGCTTGGAGCAAATGCAAGGAACAGCTCAACCTAGTTGACATAGGAATACCAGGACAATTTACTTGGCAAAACTATGGAACAGGTGATCTATTAAGGAAGGCTAGAATTGATAGATGCTATGTCAGTCAGGAAGTGTGCAAAATGTTTGTTACTGTGGAATGCAAAGCCATTTTTGACACTTGCCTGTCAGATCACTATCCCATTCTAGCGTCTCTGGAGAAAGTTGATGAGAAAAAGTGCTGCAAGTGGTTCCATACGGACCCTTCCCTCTTTAAACTCCCCATGGTACAAGCAGAAGTGAAGAGAATATGGGATCATTTCTTTAGCTTAGGATTGACCCCCGCTAAGGCATGGTCTTTGGCAGTGAAGTCCACACAATCCTTGCTCATTTGTGCTAGGAAAGGAGTCAAAAAGATAAGAGAGAAGAAGAAAAAAGAGTGTCTAGATGAGATTGAAAAACTTGAGAACAGGGTCAACCTTGGTGATGTCTCTGCTCAGACTGCCCTGAGGGTCACAAGAGCTCACCTCCATAAAATAGAAGACAAAGAACTAGAGGACAGTGCCTTGTTTTTCAGAGAGTGGTGGGCTGGTAAAGCTGACAGACCATCCAAAGAAATGTTTCAAATGCTAAAAGTGAAACATGCAGCAGAGACCATTCCCCTTTTGAAAGACAGTTCAGGCATCCAATTGCGCTCCAATGAGGAGAATAAAGCTTGGATAGCCCAACACTTCCAAAGTCTCTTTTCGGAATCTACGACAAATCAAGCGGAGCAAACTGCCTCAACTAAGCTCATAGAGCAGTGTAGAATTAAAACAGTGCCAGAACAACAAGCTCAGTGGCTTGACCAACCAATCACAAAAGAAGAGATATCCAGGGCTATTGACATGCTTAAAGACAAAAAATCCCCTGGAAATGATGGTCTTCCAGCGGAATTTTTCAAAGCCTTCAAAAACACTTTGATAGAGCCTCTGTCAGAAATTTGGAAAGAAGCCCTTCTCTTTGAAGCCCTCCCCCGAACCATCAATGCTGGCATCATTAAGCTGATACATAAGAAGGATGATAAGGATGTTATCACCAATTGGAGACCAATTACGCTCCTAAACTGTGCATATAAAATTTTTGCCAAAGTGTTGGCTCTAAGGCTGAAAGATCACATGAATGATTGGATTTGTAAGGAACAGAAAGGATTTATCAAGGGTAGATATATCCTAGACACTATCATTACGCTCTGGGAAGCTATGGAATTCGCTGAAGAATCAGAACAAGATTACATCTTCTTCAAAATTGACTTTGACAAAGCTTATGACAGACTGAACTGGGGATATATGATAGATGCATTGAGACACATGGGCTGTGGCTCAAGGTTCTGCAGTATGGTAAAGACACTGCTTGGTAATGCAACAGCTCGGGTATGCGTCAATGGGGACCTCACTCAAGCTTTTCATCTGACTAGATCAATCAGACAAGGATGTCCTTTGGCCCCCCTCCTTTATGCCATAGCTGCGGATGGACTTAATTGGCTTGTCCAAGACAGAATCAACAAAGGAGAAATGAAAGGTATTCTGCTTGGCAATAGTAAGCAGGTTTGCACTGAAATGTTTGCGGATGACACCAATGCACTTGTTGATAATGAGGAGAGCAGTATAGGGGCCTTCTGGGATTGTCTGCAAACCTATTGTAAGGCCTCAGGTTCAGTTATCAACCATAACAAGACTGGTATCAGAACTAGTATACAGCCCCCGCCTAACTGGCTGCTTCTAGAGGGTTGCAAGGTCATCCAAGATGGGGAAATAGTTAGGATCTTAGGTATACCCATGGGGTTCAGAGTTTCCCTTAAGAAAAAATGGCAATGGATCATGCAAAAAATAGAGATCAAGTTAAAAAAATGGCAGAATAGGCAACTTAACATGGCAGGGAGGAAGATGGTGCTGAACCATTTTATTATCCCCACAATTATCTACTTCCTGAGCTGTTGGAGACCTCCTGAAGAAGATTTGAAAAGCTTCATCTCCTGTTGCAGGAACTTTCTCTGGGGAGGAGACCCGTGGGTGAAGAAAGTGGCCAAAGTAAAATGGGAATTCTGCTGCCTTCCCACTGAGCTTGGAGGGCTGGGTATCCTGGACATTGAAAATATGGCTGACAGAATGGCAGCCAAATGGATTCTGAGAGGCTTAATGTCCCCGGATGAGAATTGGGCTTGGCTTCTTAATAGGAAAAACCATCTGTTTGCTCTTAAAGGTCATTACAGATGGAAACAGCTCCCTTTTCTAACCATTTTGGGAAGCAAGTATCAGATAACCCCTAAAGGATCAGAGCTATTGATCTCTCTATGGAAGGCTTGGTTTAAAGTAAAAGCCCAGCTGATGCCATCCCCAGACTACAAGGACACGCTGGGCATCCACCCCATCGATTCCATCTGGTGGCCTGCTCTTGACTTGCCTCAAGTTGATACTCAAGATGTGGAAGAGGCACTGAAGCTTCATTTAGGTGGCATTAAGACATGGAGTAACCTTTGGGACTGGGATAAGAAAACCTGGCTATCAAGGGCTGATCTCATTGCTAAGTACAACCTCTCAGATTCTCAACTAGACATTATTGGCAAAAGGCTGATGCTATGGCATCGAGAAGACTGGTGGTTAATGACAATTGAAGACCCCCCTAAGCTGAAGGCTTTCCAGTGGATTAACCAAACAAGTATCTGGCCTATTCCTCCCAGGTGGAATACCCCTCCAATCCATTGTATTCTAAATCAAAGATGGAATATCCTCAAAGACAGGAGCCAGTGGTATTTCCTCTTCAAATCACTTTGGGGCATACATGTGGAACCTAAGAAAGCTTGTCTTGCTTGGCTTATCATGTACAGGGCCATTTGGACACAGAAAAAAGCTCTAGTCTTTGGCAAGGGAAATGGATCATGTGCCAGATGCCTCAAAGAAGAAGATGATGTTCACATTTTTCTACTGTGCCCTAACATAGAACCAATGGTAAAGAAACTCAATGAGTATGTGGCCAGTTGGGGGAAAACTTGCTTATCCTGGAAGCATCTGCTCATTGGGGAAACCATTGGTTGCTCTACTGAACTATGGACAGTTTTAAGAACAGAGATCCTCTGGTTCTTCTGGATTGAAAGACTAGCGGCCCTACACAACAGTGATACCCGCAATACCTCCTCCCTCAAAAGTCTCCTTATTATTGCAGGGGAGAGGTTCTACTTGAGGAAGATCACTGACATTGAGGCCAAAATTTCAAAACTGGTAGGCCCTATTGGAAGCACTCCTAAGAATGTCTCAGATAAGGTCAAGATTCTTCAGCTTCAAGAGAAGAGAGAATATCTTATAAACGTGGATCTAAGCTATGTGCTGAAGCTCCAATACCTGTAGATTCTAGGATAGAGACCCAGAGGATCATTGCTCTTTGCTGATTGCCTAGGATAGTGAGTAATCTCGGCCTGTAATTGGCTTTGTGATGCCAGCTTTTGTAACTTGTCTCGTTTTTCTTCAATATTAAAAATGCCTTTATTGAAAAAAAAAAGGAATAATTCGAGTGTGATAGTACACTTGATGAAATTGGGATAACTTATGCACAGTAATTTGAATGCCAAATTAACAGTAAATGCCCAAACTGTTTGAACAGCTAAATGGGAAGTCAGAGATAACCTGTGTGTAGACATTTGAGGATGCCAGGACAGCAGTAAGAGCGAAGTGTACTATGCCTATTCACTTTTAGTCTGAGGATTTTTATGCCTACAGATTGTTGAGAAAAAAATATGTATACAAGTCTTAAAGAGAACAGTGAACAAGGAGGCAGCAGGAATATTTTACTGTGTATGTTAAATGGCTTCACAAGAACCCGTGCCAGCAGGACAAGAGGGAAATAAAGAAGAGCGGTACAGGAAACTACTTGCTGATCTGGTAGAGGCTAGGCAAGATCCTTTGTTCCAGAGCCTAGTCAGTCCTCCTGTCGAAGGACCTGCTTTGCCCTTTGAAAGGGACAGGTCAGTGGATCAAAGAGGAAATCGAACCCGTGAGCGTAGTCATCACACGCAGTCACGTAGGTCTTCCTTATCTCATCATGAAAGTAGCAGACGATCCCGTCGTACACGCAGGAGAACACGTAGCATGTCTACAACAGCTAGTGGGGAGTCAGACTCCAATTCTCCTAGCAGGTCTCCTGAAGGTCATACTCACAGGAGAGCAGGACGCAGCCGACAACGTAGCCGGAGGGACTCCAAGGAAGGAAGTAAGTCTGTTAAGTTTATAACATTTAATGGACACTATGCCCAGCCAGAGAAGGCTATGCAGTTCATCAGACAATTTGATGCAGCCTTTGGCATGGAAGACTTTTATGAGCCCTCAAAATTAAGAGCTGTCAGCCTGCATTTAACTGGGGCAGCGAGTGCTTGGTGGGAATCTTTGTTGCGAGATGGCACCGCACCCAAGCACTGGAAGGCCTTTAAGAAGGCATTCCACAAGCAGTTCCTGCCCAAACGCTTCAGAGACCAAGTAATTAGGTCTTGGGACAGTCTGCATATGGAGGAAGGGGAAACAATGGACGAATATAATCAGAAATTCTGGGACTATTACTTACAAGTCCTACCCTTCCGTCGGGTATCCAAGAAGATGCAATTGGAAAAGTACAGAGCCGGGTTGATATATGAAAATTCAAACCCAGGTTAATACACAACACTTCAAGGATATCCAGAGCTTGATGCACGTTGCTACAGTGGCCAGTCTTGTACAGATGGAAGATCCTTCCACACTTCTGTCACTACAAGCAGGACTCCCGAAGAAAAGAAGATTTGAAGCCGGGAGATTTCAAAAGAGGTCTGAGGCTAGAGGGGAAAAGAGAATGATGCCTTATCAGAAGCCGAGGGGTGGTCGGTTTAGAAAGCCCTCCAGGGATTTCAGAGGCAAAGGCCAGTGGACGCCTGAGCAAATAGAGACCTTCCGTAAGGAGGGTAAGTGTTTTAGGTGCAGCAAAGAAGGGCACGTGGCTGCCAAGTGTCCCGACAGGCCCTCCACATCTAGGGGAACTGGGGCAGAAAAGTCACAAGGGCCGCCTAAGACTGCAGTGGGTGGAATCCCTGATATTCTGGGTAGCAATGCCAATCCCGCAGCTAGGGAGCTTCTGATGACATGGGGGAAGATCCGTGATCAGCCCGCTTTGATACTGTTTGATTCAGGGGCAACAGACAATTTTATATCACAGGATCTCGCCATAAAACTAGGAATCAAGGCCGAGGAACTTGGAAGAGAATTAGATGCAGAACAAATCTTCCAAGGAGAATCAGTACCAGTTACTCCCCTAATTGGGAAGCTGAGGGTTCACATTCATGAGTATGTGGACCAAGAAGACTTCCTGATCTCACCCCTCAGACACTATGATGTTGTTTTGGGCACCCCGTGGTTTCACCATAAGCAGGTGCAAATTGTATATCCAAACCGACTCCTGAAGTTTGTACATAAGGGTAAAGAGATGCATTTGGAAGCCAGGCAAAAGGGTGATACCATTCCCCTTGTAAATAGTGTGGCCGTTGGCAAATCAATAAAGAATGCTGTTTTTGTGTACTTAATTTTTGTCAAGGACAAGCCAGCAGATTCTTTAATTGAATTAAATAATGCAGAAAATCAGAAATTGCAGTTTTTAAGTCAATTTCAAGATTGCTTTTCTGATACCTTGCCAGGAGAGTTACCTCCTGAGAGACCGGATGATCATGGCATAGATTTAATTCCGGGCAGTGAGCCGCCGAATAGACCGCCTTACAGGGTCAGCGCAGCTCAGAGAGAGGAAATCTTGACGTAGATTCAGGAATTATTGAGCAAGGGACTGATTCAGCCCAGCTCATCGCCCTTCTGTTCACCAGTGCTATTGGTATAGAAGAAGGATGGTACATTTAGAATGTGCATGGATTACCGCGCATTGAATAAAATGACCATCAAGAATAGATTCCCGATACCTCGGATCGATGATGTGTTAGATCAGCTGAATGGAGCCGCTATTTTTAGCAGGATTGATTTAAAGAGTGGATATCACCAAATTCAGATCAAACCAGAGGATGTGCCTAAGACTGCATTTCGCACTACCTTTGGGTTGTATGAATATTTGGTTATGCCTTTTGGGTTGACAAATGCCCCAGCCACATTCAATAGAATGATGGGCAGAATCTTCCGTCAGTACCGCCATTTCACTGGTACCTTCTTTGATGACATCTTGGTATTTTCCAAGACGGAAGAAGAGCATAAAAGGCACTTAGAAGTTAAGGACACATAAGCTTCTGATTAACTCCAAGAAGAGTGAATTCTTCCCGGAAGAAATCCACTATCTCGGACACATAATCTCCAATGAGGGGATTAGAATGGATCCTGCGCAGATTAGAGCCATACAGGAATGGCCAGAGCTCAAAACGGTACATGAAGTACGCAGCTTTTTGGGCCTATGCTCTTATTACAGAAGGTTTATTCGACACTTTGCTGAGGTCGCTGCACCATTACATGACCTGACGAAGAAGAATTCAGTTTTCAAATGGGGAGAAAGTCAAAAGTCAGCTTTTCGTACATTGAAGGAAAAGTTGACTACGGAGCCCATACTGGTAGTCCCTGACTTATATAAGTCATTTGAGGTGCATTGTGATGCATGCGGGGATTGCATTGGGGCTGCTCTCCATCAGGAAGGACATGTAGTGGCATTCGAGAGCCGGAGATTGCAAAATGCTGAGAAGCAGACGGGAATCTATGAAAAAGAGTTACTGGCTGTAATTCATGCATTGACCACTTGGAAGCACTATCTCTTAGGTGCAGATTTTACTGTGAGGACAGATCATCAGAGTCTAAGATACTTCCTTACTCAGACAAAGATATCTGAGAAGCACATGCGGTGGGCTAATATGCTGTCCATGTATCATTTTCAGATCATCCCCACCCCAGGAACTCAGAATAAAGTGGCAGATGCTTTGTCCAGGAGGCCACAGATTAGCAATGTGACCATTGCGTATCATCAGGACTTAGCAGAGATGAGAGAACAGTATGCCACTGACTCTGATTTTAAGGAAATATGGCAGCAAATGCAAGAAGGATTGTCCTCAAGTCAGTATTCAGTCAAAGAAGGATATCTCATGAAAGATGACTGTTTATGTGTAACCCAAAGGATGAGGCAGAAAATTTTGGATGAGTGCCATGCACCGCCTTATGCTGGGCACCGAGGAATTGCAGCCACTACTAAGGCAATAGAGAGGTACTTTTTTTGGCCAGCCATGCGCAAAGACATACTACAGTATGTAACAGAATGCCTAATCTGTCAGAAAGTGAAGTACGACAGACACAAGACACCTGGCCTGTTGATGCCTCTACCGATCCCACAGGCACCGTGGGAAAGTGTTGCAATGGACTTTATTTTTGAATTGCCAACTACGAGAAATGGGAATGATGGTATCTGGACCATCATAGATAGATTCAGTAAGCAAGCCCATTTCCTGCCTGTCAAGAAGACAATTAAGGCAGATCACATGCAAAAGTCTTTTTGGCACAGATTTTCAAGCACCATGGAATGCCAAAGTCCATTGTGAGTGACCGTGACCCCAGAATGTATTCTGGAGAGCGTTGTTTGACAACATGGGGACAAAGCTGGACTTTTCTTCTGCATTTCATCCCCAGACAGACGGTCAAAGCGAGATAGCAAACTCAACAGTATTGGATATGTTGAAATGCTATGTGGCTGAGCGGAAAGCAGAGTGGGAAAAGTATCTCCCACTAGTGGAGTTTGCATATAACAATACAGTGCATTCGTCCACAGGAAAAGCACCCTTTGAGATCATCTATGGGAAGGTGATTCTGCCACCTATCCTCAGGACAAAAGATGAGATATTTGCAGCAGATGAGTATGTCAGGGATCTTGAGACAGCATTTACTCAGGTGCGGACAGCCATTGAAAGGTCTCGAGAGAAGCATAAGAAGGCTGCAGATAAGCATAGAAGACAGATGGATCTCAAGCAGGGGGACTGGGTACTTCTGAAGTTTGAAAAGGCTAGACTCCGAAAGAAGAAAGGCAAAGAAAAAGTGTATGTAAAGTTATCACTCAGAAACTATGGTCCTTTCAGGATTTCTGAGGTGATTAATGAAGTTGCCTTCAGGTTGGAGTTGCCCGCGCATTGGCAGATACATAATGCATTTCACATTAGCCTTTTGAAGAAGTACCAAGGACCAGAACCAGTGGATCCAGTTCTGGAAGATCCACCAGAGGTGGAAGAGTTGGAGGAGATCCTCCAACCTGAGCAGATTGTGTACCATACTGTACATAAGGGTCCTAAGGGCGAGAAGAAATTTAGATTTCTTGTAAAATTTAAAAATTATTCTGCTCTAAATGCCAAGTGGATGGATGAGGACATGTTGTCTACCCATCCCCAGCTGTGGGATGTATATAAAGAGGCTTTTCAGTTGAGGACAACTGATTAGAAGTCGAGGGGATGTCACCATTTATGATATCCCAAGGTTAATAAAGTGGTTTGATCAAGTTTTGACTAAGTTTGACTCTAGTCAAAGGATATTTTTAATGGTCAAAGTAATGTTGACTTTTAATTAATGATTTAATTAAAGTCAGAGAACTCGGAGGATTCCGAAAGACTTAGAGGATTCTAAGTATTAAAAGGGGAGGATTCCCAAGAAGCACATTTAATATGCTAGTGACCCGGTCAAAGTCAAAGTTTAAAAATGACTTGGAGGATTCCCAGAGTGGGGCATTGGACCCAAGTGGATTAAATTCCAGAAAATCCAGAAGAAAAAGGAATGGGACCCGGACCCAAGTGGTTTGATTCCAGAAATCCGGAGAGGAAAATAAAAAGGGGGGACTGGACCCTAGTGGTTGAAATTCCAGGAAATCCAGAAGAACAAGAATGGGGCCCGGCCCAAGTGGTTACATCCAGAAATCCGGAAAAGTTAATGGGAACCGGCCCAAGGAATTGATGTTAAATCATCCAGAAACTCGGTGTGACTTCGGTCAAAGGAATTGACCTCGGTCAAAGGTCTTTGACCTCAGCCAAAGAGGTTTGACCTTGATCAAAGTAGGTTGACTTTGGGTCAACCAAGTATATATTATTATGTGTACACATATATGTGTGTGGGGACGCCCACTGTGACTAAGATTAGTCAAGTTTATTATTTTTAATGATGCATGCAAGGCTAACAATTAATGTGCGCTTGGATGGTGCCATTAGTATTGTTACAGATACCCAGGGTGAAATTAAAAAGGATTTTAAAGAGCGGGACCCTCGCACCGGCTTGCCAAGGCTCATATGACCGAGCGCGCGCAAGTAGCTTCCAATGTGTGTGCGGCAGCTAGCTAGGTGGCTTGTACCTAGCAGTTAGCGGCTATTGTGTAGGCACATGGCCAGTTACTATTTTTAGAGGGTTGGGATAAGTCTCACCTCTTGTAATGATTCTAGTTAGTTCTCAGTTCTTAGATTTTAGTTACAGCTGCTTCTGCAGAAAATTGTAAGCTACTTTTCTTGCAATAATAATATCAAACCTGCAAGGGGGGATCCAGGAAAGCAGCTGCCCTGGATCCTAGTTGGTGTGTGGCCCAGTTCTCACATGTATGAAATGCAGGAAGCCATGAAAAAGAGCAGGAAATGAAAAAAAAAAAATGAGTCGTGCTGCTATCTCTGATAATTTCTGCCTGTGTAATCAAGAATTGGAATGGACTTTATGGTTTTACATGCCAGGATTGGGGAATTAACTTCTAGTGCCCTTGGGCAATTGTGCATATTTATGTGTATTAGTTGGCCCTTGGGGTAGTTTTTAAGTGTGCATAACAGAGGGGTTAAAATCAAGTTTCTATTTTAGATTAAAAACTCCTATTTGAGGATGCAATTGTCTCTCACACAAGAGCAATAGATCTGGTCGCCCATCTTCTGGAGGCTGCCAGGAGCTACCACGACCAACACGTGCTATGATTCGCGAACAGACTCCTATTTGATTGCTCCCAGTTACTTCCAAAAGGCAAGGTGCACTAGAATCTATCAATTGGAGGCTTTTATGGGGACACATAGGAAGAGTACGTTTGTTTTATGGCTGATTCTTGCAGCCTAGAGGTCGTTTTTGCTGTTATGGTCAATTTCCGAGGTCAACAATCAGTGCAGGAAGTGTTCTAGACTTGGCTGACTTGTTCTAGGTTGGTTTTGTACAGGTGGTGGATCTCTTTCTGCTAGTCGACCACTTTCTCATTCAATTCTGGGGCTGGAATTTCAGTTATTTTTTGTTTCTAGATGACTCCCAAGAGCATGAATCCCGTCGCATGAACATCACCTAAAAGAGGAAGTTTTGTAGACCCTGACAGACAGGCTACTCCGGTGCCTAAGAAGAAGAAAACAAGTGTACAAGAGTGTAATAATTTTCAGCAGATGCAGGCTTGGCAGCATGGCCGTAGATATGCAAGTTATTTTGGAGGTGGGTATGTGTTTCATTCCATGGTGCAGGAGCCTGCTAAAAGGATGTATGCGAATATTGGAAAATAGCGTGGTATGCAATCTCCTGGCAAGGAAAAGGTTGTGGCAGCAAAGAAAAAGACAAGTGGATAGTTAAGTCGCACTCCACTCAAGGCACAACCTTTATGGATGTTAGAACCCCTTGTCTATGGTGATTTGACACCGTTGGGTAAGGCAAAAGAATACAAAAAAGGGAGAGCTTCGGTAAAATTTCAGATTTTTAATGGTGTGCATCATCACATGAAGGCCCTAACTTTTCTTCAGCAGTTTGATGCGGTGTTTTCAGGAGGACACTTTACAAAGCCATCAGAGATTAGTAAAGCTGTAAATTTCTTGAAAGGAAATGCCTTGCAGTGGTGGACCAATATGCTTTTACAGGATAATAAGCCCACCACTTGGGTGGAGTACAAACAAGAATTCTCTACTACTTGGCTGTCCACCATGTTTGAAGTGGATGTCATGATTGCTTCGTATGAACTTAGTGCAACCAATTGTAAAAGCCTTGAAGATTATAATAACACGTTTTGGCAGGCTATGTTGCCGGCGAGTTCATATCGTGAGGTGCCACTCATTGAGTAGGTGGAAAGATATTGATGTGGGCTGCCTAAGGAAATATGTGATTATTACACGAAAACAAAGGTCACTAACATGTCCCAGTTGACTGAAAACATAGCCACGGCTAATGCACTGATGCGGGGCAGATTTGGTGTTTGGATAACTCCAAAGAAATCGGATGCCAATGTGTTCTTCAGATTGGGAAAAGCAGGTAGGCCTATTGAGGCAAATTTTGTTGCAAGAAAGAAGACTTGAAAAGAAAGTGGGCCAAAAACTATTTGGTTGAGCCCAAAAAAGCAGCGGGCTCTGAGAAAAGCAAATATATGCTTCATTTGTAAAGAGGAAGGGCATCTAGACAGAGACTGTTCAAACAAGAAGAGAAAGGAGCTAACTGAGAAGAAGACTGATAAAGCAGACAAATGAAAGAAGCCTGGCACTTCTATGGGATTGGTTTCCAATGTGATCCATGGAAAAGACAAGGAAGAGGCTTTTGAACCGTTGAGGACTTGAAGAAAAGTCCATGATTGGTCCACTTTGTACTTTTTTTATAATGGCTCACGAGCCAATTTTATTTCTCTTGACATGGCTGCCAAGTTGCATATAATTGTTGATGAGATGGGGCTGGAATGTGAAGCAAATATGGCAGATCCTAAAGTGCGTACAGATGTCACTCCTATCATTGGAAAGTTACACATTCATATTCAGACATATACAAAAGAGTTTTATATTATGCCTATTGTTGGTGCAAATGTCATTTTGGGTATGCCTTCGTATCACAAATTGGATGCACAAGTTGGATCTCTCACAGAAGGTCCCTCACCTTTGAATTTAGAAGCAAAACCCGCACACTTGATGCTAAGCTGAAAGGGGAGTCTACCTGAGTTGGATTGGCTTCGGGCATTCAAAAAGTAATAAAAAATCATCTTTTTGCGTATCTCATTTTTGTCAAAGATAAAGTATTTGATGATAGTGAGGGTAATATGTCTATGCTAGATAAAGATAGAACTGAATTTTTATCGTAGTTTTGAGATTGTCTCTCTGAATCATTATTGCCTGGTGAGCTTCCACTTGTAAGGCGTGAGGATCATGAGATAGATATAACTCCATGCAGTAGCCCACTCAATAAACCACCGTATAGGGTGAGTAAAGCCCAGTCCGAGGAGATTATGTCACATGTTAGTGACTTGCTGGAAAAAGGGTTGACTCAGCCAAATTCATCCCCTTATTGCTCTCCTATGTTGTTAGTGCAGAAGAAAGATGGTTTGTGGCGGACCATGCACTAAATAAGATAACCATCAAGAACCGTTTTCCGATTCCATGGATTGATGACATCTTGGACCATTTGGAATGGGATGCGATATTCAGATGTATAGATCTTAAAAGTGGGTATCATCAAATTAGGATATGGCTACGGCCTTTTGATGTGCCTAAAACTGCTCTCAGGACCATGTTCGGCGTGTATGAGTATTTAGTGATGCCTTTTGAATTGACGAATGCACCTACCACATTCAATCATACGATGGATCGAATTTTCAAAAAGTATAGGACATTTGTGGGTAAATTCCTTTTATGACATGATTGTGTATTCTAAGAATGAGACAGAGCATCGTAGACACTTGGCTATGGTATTTGCAGAATTGGGAACCTTGTCTAACTCCTATAGTGCTCGTAATCTCCTCGGTTTAACTGGAACCAATGTGAACTCGTTTTGTCACCCTCTCATAGAGAACCACAACTGCCAATATAACCTCCTAACCATATCCCAACTCTTGCAACCAACTAATAAGGTGTGCTTGTGGAATTGCGTCAAATGCCTTTGCAAAATCCACAAAGCAACAATAAACCCTCTGATTCCTGTGCCTAGCCTCCTCAATAATGCCTCCAAGTGTGAGTATATGGTCATATGTCGAATGATCAGTCCTGAAACTTACCTGTCCATCGGTCTGGAGTCCTCGTGCCTTTGCACTAGCACTAGCTCCCCATCTAAAACCAATGCATAAATCTTGGACATAACATGTCCAATTATGATAGTCCTGTAGTTTCCTGGGTCCATGGGATCTCCTGCTTTGTGAATAGGTGTGATGGTGTGAAGAGTCCGAGTCCTAGGGAATCCTTTGCAGACATCTTCATTGTTTGTATGCCATGGGCAATAAACTCGGTACATAGCCCTCGTCATCCTTGGCGTGGCCATTATGTAGCTTGAGTGCTTCGTGGGTGACTCCCTTGGTGGTGAAGAGTGTGCAAGATGTGGGGGGAGGAGTAGAAAGGTTAGGGGTAGAGAGTACGTGTGTAAGAGTGCCAAAAGAAGTGTTTGTGAGGAGTGTGGGAGAGGGAAATTAATCATGAGTCGCATCCTAGCTGAAACCATCTAAGGAACATGGCTCCACACCTCCTCTCTCACACTCTCTATGGCATCAGTGTCTAGATCTGCAATGTAAAGTGCATAGTACAAATCAGAAGTGATCTCTATAAGCCGATGTGAGTCAGCCTGTGCATCACTCTATATCCCAAGCTGTCGGAAGAAATCTCTGTCCAACAGCCTTAAAGAACTGTCTGGAGCATTTGTCACCCTTCCGGATCCAAAAGGTTTGTCGGGAGTAAAATCAAATTTGTGCTCTCCTACCTTGCAACTCCTCTAGTCTCTCAGGACCAAAAAACATTGCATAAGGTTTAATGCATACATTAGAATATATAGAAAGGAGGATGAGGAGGTGGCCTAACATAAAACATAGATGTTGGTTGCATAGAATGAATAAGACAAAGTATAAAAAGAGTTCTAGTAGTAGCAAGAGGACACATACCTTTGGCATGCGCTTGCTCTTTCTTGCAACTGGAATCTCAACTGCATCTAATGAATTCTCATAAAGGCTAGTTTGAGCCATTTCTTCAACCTATAAATCATTTGTTTTGAAAAAGAGTGATTAAATATTCATATTAAAAAATAATAAATATAAAGCTCCATTAGATACTGATGTGTTGAGAAACAATCATCCAAATAAAGTCTCAAACATGTTGTTTTTCTTGCAAACAATAGCTCCGTAAAAGATTGGTGTGTTGATAAAGAATCATCCTAAAATATAAACATGCATTTGTGAGTTGAAGGGATGAATTTATAAACCACACAACAAGATTGATAGAAATTTGATTGTCATACCTTATCAAAAGATTCATATTCAGCTCCAGTCACCAAATCTTGTGGTAATTCCGGACGATATACATCCTCATTCTCTAGCGGTAATGATACATGTGGGATAACATGTATCTTTTTTTCCTCCTTAGGAACATATGCATTGTTCTTATACATAAAATCAAAATAAATTAAATATAGAGGATGATGAATGTGCGTTATACAATACAAACCTAAATAGTAAAATCTCATCATTATGCTCCATGTCATCTTGACATTGAGCATGGACCTCTTATGATGGAGAAACCATTTCTTCAACTTCTACCTATTATCATAAAAATGTTATCTTGAAAAAGTATTACATGAGTAATGTTCTAAGTTTAGAGCATGTAGCAAAGACAAATGTGAAAGAAAATTTCATTACATATTGATGCATATCACATGCTTAAAATTTCAATAATTAATTCCTACAACCATTCTAATACAATAAGTAAGCATCAAATTTAAAAGAACATTAAAAAAAATAAGGTTTAGGATTTAGGATCTTATCATAGAAGAGTCCATTAGAGAGTTTATGCTCTTTCTTTTCTTGTATTTACGGTTTGCTTGAATTGTTCGAATGAAGTATGCATAAATATCACCTTGCTTCAAAAAATAAGTAACACCGTTAAATTTAAGAGGTGAGATTCAACTATAGTTTTCAGAAATAATATCCTTCATCTTTTGTTGTGCATTTTTATTGTGGTGCAAATCCACAAAAACCTTATGATTTTTTACCCACTTTTGCATTGTACGGTGGTTTTCACAATAAGTTACGTATTGATCATCTTTGCAATGGTGAAGTAGAAAATCCCTTCCGTACAGTTTTCCACACTCACGATCTTGAATCTTTCAGGGTCGAAATATCTGATCATATGTAGGAATGTCTACTAAAGATGAATCTCCAATGTTTGAATACATTGTTTGTCTTTGTGGTAGTTTAGGCATCTCCTTTAGTATCTGCAAAGAAGTAGTCTTTATTTCCTTCAAGACATTGATTTCCTTTTGTAGTTGCATCATAACCTCCATCATTGATTCTAAGGTTGAGGAAGTCGTAGAATTGATCATGAAAGTAACTATGGACTATGATTCAAGAGAAAATGGATAAATATATATTTATTTGAAAACAATTTAAAGGAAGAATTAGACCAACTCATTCTTAACCAAAATGTTCAACAAGTAACAAACTATGAGAACAATATCACTTTGAGCACTAAACATTTAAGCCATACTATACACCAGAACACTTTTGAATATAATGATTAGTTCCACAACACATCCAATTAAATAGATCTAATCGTATTTTATAGTTAGCTAATTATCGAAAAAGGGGATGTATACCATGAAAGAGAATATTGCATGGATACTCATACAATTTTGAGAACACCGTCACTTGAGCAACACAAGGAAACTATTGCATGGGCATTGTCACACAATTCTAAGAAGACTATCACTTGAGCAGTGAACATTGAAGACATCCAAAGCACTAGAACACTTGAAAAGCCAATGCTCAATCCTACAATAATGCAATGGAGTATATCTACTTGCATGTTTAATCAAACTAATTGTCGAAAGAGGCAATATAAACTATGCATGAGATAAGAAGATTATTACATGGATATTGTCACATAATTATGAGAAGACTATAAATTGAGCATTAAATATTAAAGACATCCTATGCACCAAAACACCTCAAAAAGTGATGCTCAATCCTACAATACATGTAATGGAATATTTCTACTTATATTTTATAGCAAACTAAATATCAAAGAAGCCTCCAGTTCTCTATAGAGAATAAACTTTTATTTTGCAATCAAGTTATAATCTCCATCAATGATCCTAAGTTCAAATGATGTGTGTGCGTGTGCATGTGTGTGAGAGTATTGTTCTTTGAACAAGGTCTTTTGTTTCATATGCTATAACTTTATTATTGGTAGGAAAAGGCATGAACTAATGCAATAAAGAACTTATGGGTCCGATGCAATCCCAATTGTATGGGAAATGTCGAGCCTGTAACACACTCATTCATGTAGCTGGATCCACCAATAATGCTCCTTCTCATCATTGTAATGCGCTGTCAATAGTACTCAACACCAAAAAAACCATATACTCTCCATTCCATTGTATAGAGAAGAAAGATATAATGTGTGCCTTCCAATGACCTACGCTTTCTACTACATCAACTTCATCCACTCTTACTACTACATCATCTCCAATCTTATAAATATCACCTTTTTAAAAACCTTTTGTATATGTAGAGTTGATGCTCTCATGAGTGAAGTTATATATTTACTGAAAACATTCAATGAAAAAACATGCATTGCATAATATACTAAATCCAATGATAAATTAAAACCATAGAGATCATACAGTTGCCATAGTATGGACTCCCCAAATAATCTAGCACTCTTCAATATTCCATCATGTTCTCCCCGTGTGAAGGTTCTCTTTGATTGTGATAAGGCCTCTATTATCTCTGTTAGACAACGTTTAAGAGGTGGATACCTTGCTTGAAATCTATTTCCATCATAAAGATATCTTCCTTGAAACAAAGGGTTACTAGTGTCCAAAGTCACTTGGGCTTTGTCCCTTTGACAAAATGATTGTCCCCCATTTTTGAATGGACCTATCTTACATTAGCCTGGATGATCACTAGTAACCATCTCGTAACCATCATCACTATGCCATGAACTTTGCATATTGTGGACCACCCAAATGGATAATCAAATATTTGTTCCACTAAATAATTGTGCAACACTTCGATTCCCTCTATGAAGAGTTCTTCTAAATCTCCAATAAGAGGTCATTAGAAAGGAAGAATGCACCCTCGGAGATTTTAAATAATTCCTTGAAACTAAATGGTATGAATAGTACCAATAGAATGTATATCGAGGAATTTTTTCCACCATTTAAAACCATGATTTTGACAACATCACAATCCTTTTGGGTGGTTCGAGATGCCTAAAAACCATCCCAATGGATAAGGAACACAAAGTTTCGAGGATCACCCTGTAATAGAAATTTTTATTAGTACAATATATTTCCATATGAAAAACAAAGATAAGGATTAATGTAGCCAAAGAAAGAGGAGACATTTCTTATTGATACAAACATGCATTTACCTTGCATAATTTCTTCGTACACTTGTTCATAAAATGGCATTGCTTACACACGAACTTATACACTTTAGCTTGTTCATCCCACCCCCTTCTTAGAACATCTGAGAAGCATGAATTAGGGCATTTAGAGTTTCCACAAATGATAGGCAACTCATATTCAATATTTAGATTCCAAAAGTCTTGCACTTCACGACATTTTGACCCATCCCAAAATTTTGTTATGTAATCTGGTTGTGCATGTATCTCCGTGCCTAACTACCTTTATTTTTTTGCCACATATTCAATAAATCATGGCAGTTTGTTTTACTTTTTACTAGGGGCTCAAGTTGCTTTTGCTATAGGTAAGTAGTCAAATGCCATTAGCATGTTTTAGTATCATAGAACATAGATTGTAAGATAGCATGGACCATACAATATAAGTATCATGACATAGTATAATTTTATGAATACTATCACTTAAGCACAAAACATGAAATGTAGTTTATACATCAGAACATTTTAGAAGGTTATACTCAATTCTATAACACATGAAATGGAAGATATCTAATCCCCTTTTGTAGCTAAATAATTATTTTAAAAACTGTAAAATTATCAATAAATATATTATAGGCAAGTAAGTGCATGCGATAATCATAAACAACATCATAGATATACAGATGAGAGCTCTTATAGTTCTTTCTATAGTTGGCCATCATCATTATACTAAAGTACTACATCAATCCAAATGAAATAAAACAACAAGAATTGGATGGCATAGCAAATGCATATAGAATGTTTAGTATCATAGAGCATATATTGTAAGATAGCATGGACCATAGAATAATATTATCACGATAAAGTATAATTTTGTGAATACTATCACTTAAGCATGAAACATGGATGCAGTTTCTACACCAAAACACTTTAGAAGGTTATGATCAGTTTTATAAAACGTGCAAGTGAAGATATCTAATTCCCTTTTTTTGTAGTCAAATAATTATCAAAAAATCCTAAAGATATCATTAGATATATCATAGGCAAGTAAGTCCATGAGCATAATCATAAAGAATATCTTAGATATACACATGAGAGCTCTTGTAGTTCTTTCTATAATTTGACCATAATCATGCAACAAGAAATGCATGACATAGCATATGCATATAGCATGTTTTAGTATCATGGAGCATAGATTGTAAGATAACGTAGATCATAATCATGAAACATTGAATTCAGTTTATGCACCAAAATACTTCAAAAGGTTATGCTTAGTTTGATAACACATGAAATGAAGGTATGTAATCCTCTTTTACAGCCAAATAATTATTTAAAAATGTTAAAGTTATCATTAGAGAATGAAAACAATCATAGAATATAAAGAACGTGATCAAGGATCATGAAGTACACATATATCCAGAATGCTTTCAGCCTAGCTTTGAACCTCTCTTTGCACACTAGTCTAAAATTGTAGTTGAGTCATCACTATCATTCTTTATGAGATCTTCCATCATTTTATTGTATTCTTTAATGTGACGACATAGTTCTTTGATGGTCATCTATGCAACAGTTCTTTGATGGTCATCTATGCAGCTTACTGATAATGGGCTCCACGTGCCTCCATGCTAGCGTACCATCTTTTGGATATAATCCTCTATGCTCATCCCAAAAGAAGGGCATGTGAGAAAGGCTTTCTGTGGTCACCACTACACCTATAGAATGAGTTTTTGTAGACACCGTATGTGGCCAAATTGGAAGGATAAATACTATTGATCCTGCCTTCGCCTCGAAAGAAATATGTGCTTTAGGCAGATCTGAAGTTCCTTTTGTTAAACATTCTTTCCATTCCCTCATTACATCTTTGTTATTTACATTCCAAAAATGCCATGTTTTCTGCCCTGAGAATAGAATCATCCATCCCATTTGACACATAGTGTCTACAAGAGAAGGTGAATGACAACTTTTGCTAGAAAACAAAATACCCAATTCAGATTGGTTTCTTCTAAGTTTCTTCATGAATGAATGTTAAATATCATCTTGAATTTGAGGATATTCATCTAATATCTTTATAATAGGATTGCCTTTAGGGATTATCTGATTCAAAATATTGAAGCAATCAAAATTCCTTCTATCTAAGACTTGCTAGTAAGTTCTGATTGACAACCCTTTTCCCATCTTTGTTCAATGTAGTTACCTGTCTAATATCTTTATAATAGGATTGCCTCCATGGATCATCTGATCCAAAATGTTGAAGCGATCAAGATTCCCTCTATCTAAGACTTTTTGGCTTGTAAATAGATCTTGATATATGAGATGCCAAACACAATGGTACATTGAATGCCATTGAAGCCTTAATTGCTTCCCGCATAAGCATAACATAATGTAAATGCTATATTCTATACTCAAAAGTTATGCTTCATGTTCTCGTGTTTATCTAGACATTGAGTAATGTTGAATGCTTCTTCCATGGATCTTTGGAGTGGTAGTGACATATGCTTTTATGGTTGTATCTAAATGCCAGCTACACACACACAAAAAAAAAATATTCTTTTAGAATCAAAATAGACCCTCTTTCCCTCTATGTTGATACGTATCTAAGACTATATGTCATGCCTATATGCCTCTTTATGCTTATGTCTATTTTATGAATAACAAGAGAATGACAAATGATGTATGCCTCTTCAATATGTTTACGTGTCTATGCATGCCTCTATGCCTATTATGTCATGCATGAAATTGCCCAAAACCTATCATATTATATTGTTTTTATATTTGAACATCGCATTCATAAGAGTGTAAAGAATGTTTTTAGGAACAAGGCAGTATATACTTGTAGAGGGAGTGTTAACAATGTATACTATTGTATGTTAATGTGTGTGAATATTATGTAACTTTAGTCATATGCATGCTAGGTATGCTATGATACACATTGTAGGTAATAACATTCTTAGAGTTTTTCTTGGAAGAAAACTCTCTCTCTTATTTCCTAGTGTTTCCACATTCTAATGTGTTTATACTTGAATATCTATGTTGTTGTGTATGTGTGCTTTCATATAGTTTTATGTTATATTTCCATATGATATTGTAAGCATACATAGACTTTAGTCATTGCAGTTAGTGTTTTCAAATGTTATTGTGTTTATAGTTCTATGTGCATCTTTTGTATGTATGCCTTCTTATGTACTTACATTATGCACCCATTGGCTAGATATATATTCACGTATGTCATTCTTCCTTTGTAAACATATTTGTTACATTTTCATGTTGTCCCTTGAGAATATGTTTACTAATAGGAAGAATGGCATAAGTGCATGTATTTCTAATGGCCAATGGAAGCATAATGTAAGTACATAGGAAGACATACATACAAAAGATAGTCATAAAAACTATAAACACATAACATTGGAAACAATAACTAAAGGTACTAAATTCTATGTATGCTGCAATATTATATGGAGAACATAACATAAAACTATATGAAGGCACACATACACAACAACATAAACATTGAAGTGTACACACATTAGGATGTGGAAATAGTAGGAACACCAAGAGACATAGTTTGGTTCTAAGAAAAACTGTAAGAAGGTTATTACTTACAATCTTAACAAAAAGGTGATGAGCATTCTTCCACATCATAACATAGAAAGAGACTTCCGATGTATTCTCACACACTTACCCCACATGCACACACATACTCCAAGCAAAATCATGTTGGATCTTGTTCCACTCCCTACTAGAGCATATGACATATACTAGAGCTTAGGGCATATATCATAGGGCATAACACATGGGACACATATCATAGAGCATAAAACACATGATATATGCCATAGATCATGCATGCATATATCATAGAGAGTATAACACAAAACACATATCAAAGAGCATAAAGTACATGATAGATGCCATACAAGAAGCATACATCATAACATAGAATGAAATAGCACATCATGGCATAGCATTACATAGCACAAAGCATAGAGCATAGAGCATATAATAATCCCACATATCATACAATATAGTTCACTAGGATATGCATTATAGCATACCTAGCATGCATGTAACTGAACATATATTAGCATACATTGTTAACCCTCCCTCCATAGGTATATGTGGCATTGTTTCTTTAAAAAATACTTGACACTCCTTGTGAATGCAATGCTAAAATATGGAAACAACAATCGTGTTCATGTCATAGTAGGCATAGAAGCATATAGACAAGGATGCATGCATGGACACTAAACCTATTCTAGAGGCATACATCATTTGTCATTCTCTTGTTATTCATAAAATAGACATAAGCATAAAGAGACATTTAGACATGATACAATAGTCATGAATGTGTATCGGCATAGAGGGAAAGATGGCCTACATAGAGGGAAAGAGGGCTTTATTTTGATACAACATACATATATCACACATATAGCAACATACATATAGCAGCATACATATAACATAGCATACATATCACAACATATACATGAAGCAAAAGACATACCATACAAGCTTGCAAGCATTAGCATATATAGTGTTCAAGTATAAAAAAAGAGCAGAATGTTTCCATGATTCTACTAGAGTTGTCTATTCATTTGTAAAAAGATGTTCTCCCTTAAATTATAGAAATAAAATAAAATGCCACACATGAGTGATAGATACTAAAAACAACACATTTTCAATAGTAGCTAGAGATGTCTCCAGCAAGCAAAAAGAATCATCCAAAATTCCAAGACTTCCGTCGAACAAGACTTTTCCACATGTCATCATTCAATTGATATAATTCCACAACATAGCTACCCATATAGCATAGCATTAGCTTATGGGCCATCCATATAGCATATAGCATCAACATACATCATATGGCATAGAAACATACATACTTAACATATAACATAAGCATACATGTATAATATAGCCTTTGTACATTCAATATAGTTAAATAACATACATAAATAACAGCATAGCATACATATAGTAAAAGAGCATGTAGGTATACCACAAATGCATTCTGTTAGTGTTGCATCTTGAAATGTGGCACTAATGAAGGAAATCACTAGTATTTAGTGTCCACTTAGAGGTGCTCCCATTTCCAAGTGATTGGACATTTATGAAGAGTTGTGCTCATG